>NC_057809.1:508009727-508252106 GCF_018294505.1 Triticum aestivum | reverse complement strand
GGGGAGGGCCGGCCCCGGGCCGAGCGGGCCGATTCGGTGGGAGACGGCGGCGTGCCACGTAGCGGCGGGGAGGCAGATCGTACGTGTCCGGCTTTGTCCGGACCTGTCCGGCGGTGGCGAGATCTGATTTTTTAGGGTTTCGGACGAGGGAGATCCGGATTTCGGGGAAGGGGTCTATATATAGGCATAGGAGGAGCTAGGAGAGTCCAAATGAGGTGCGGTTTTCGGCCACGCGATGGTGATCGAACTCTCTAGATGATGGAGATCGTTTAGGTGGGTTTTGGGCCAAATTGGAGGGGTGTTGGGCTGCAACACACACGAGTCCTTTTCGGTCCCTCAGTTAACCGTTGGAGTATCAAACGAAGTCCAAATGATACGAAACTTGACAGGCGGTCTACCGGTAGTAAACCAAGGCCGCTTGGCAAGTCTCGGTCCAGTCCGGAAATGTTTAATCCCCACACACGAAAGAAAAGGTAGAAATGACCATCGGAGGAGAACGAAGCGCCGGAATGCAAAACGGACAACGGGAAAAATGCTCAAATGCATGAGATGAACACGTATGCAAATACAATGCATATGATGACATGATATGAGATGGATGACAACGATAACAACACACGGAGACAAAAACCCGAACCCGAGAAAATAAAATAACTTAACGCCGGAAACGGCAAGAGTTGGAGTACAAATTGGGTAAGTTTCATCCGGGGTGTTACACCTCCCGTGTCTATATAAACCGGAGGGTTTAGTCCGTAGAGGCAGTTATAATCATACACGCTAGACATCTAGGGTTTAGACATTACGATCCTATGGTAGATCAACTCTTGTAACCCCTATACTCATCAAAGTCAATCAAGCAGGACATAGGATTTTACCTCCATCAAGAGGGCCCGAACCTGGGTAAACATCGTGTCCCCTGCCTCCTGTTATCTTTGATCCTTAGACGCACAGTTTGGGACCCCCTACCCAAGATCTGCCGGTTTTGACACTGACAGTCGCAACTTCACATTCTTTGGCCGATGGCCATCCAACATCTTCATAAAAGTGTTAGGTAGCCTCTACAACGTGGGTCAAGCAGTGATGTAGCAAACAGTAGAGTTATGATAAAGAGATGGGTGAAGGGGAGATCTCTCCTTTTATATACCTACCTCTTGGAGGAATTCTCGAGTATGATCGTGAAGAACTCAAAACCTTCCAAGTCGTACTCCGGTGTGGCAGAGCACAGCCTGTGGTGGCGGCCTCTCCCCATCTCTGATAAGCAGCAGAAGAGACCAATTAGTATCTAGAACCATATCTATAAACATAGCTAGCTCGAACCATATCTATCAACTGTATCGTATTAATTTGATAAATGGACATAGTTGGAACAGAGCCAAGTTTTTAGACATGAAAGAAAATTGAGAAAAAAAAGAAATGCACTTGTGCTCAACAACATCAACAACATTTAATTGATTTGGTAGGTTAGTTGGCAATGGCAATTGACACCCTTCAAAACTAGGGATTTCTTTAGACATGAAAGAAAACTGAAAATGTTGAAAAACAGAGCATAGTAATCTAAAAATAGGGAAAACACACTTCTTCTTCCTCCTCTTTATCTTCTTCTTATTATTCTTTTCATCTTTCTTCTTAACCAAAAATAAAACTAAAGTTGCTTGTGGTGTGATCACATTGGAATACTTGTGGCAACAATCATAGTTGCACCATATTTTAGGTGGCTTAGGTTGACATACTAGAACTAAGCACAAGATTTATCCTTGATATGTGGATTTAGGTGGCTCTAGGTTGACATACAAGTGACCTATCCATGGTATGTGTTTTTTCCCCTTGTCATGTTTTGTCTGCCATTTTGAGATTGACACACACCAAGCAAACAAACATACCTCAAATCAAAAACTAAGTGCGGTGTCCTAAAATCAATTTACTTTGCATGCAAATCTGAACAAGTACCACATCACATTACCATAGGATCCTATTACAGGAAAGGTATGGAAATGCAAGCTGGGGTAAGACATTATATCCATACTGCAATCTTATACTTGCTCAACTATGATCACAAGAGATGCAGCTAATATAGGAGAATAGGTCCTATTTTAACTTGAGGGCTAACGGCATGAGGTTATCATTTATCAAATATACTCTGAGTCCATGTTGCGAGTTTGAGGCACACACACACCTTAGCCATTGTTGAACTAGGAGATCAGAACAACTAGAACCTGAGAAAAAAACAACAACAACATCATGAGCATCAGCTAAACAAAACCTAAAGAAATAAGCATCTGCCAGCAAGAGAAATAAGCATCAGCTAAACGGTTTGTCAACAAATTTATCATAGATATGAAACTTCATAATGCTCATGGTTCAACTAATAGGGATTCCAAAACTACCAAGACTCAGGCATCTCATCGACAAATAAACTTGAGGTACATTAGTAGTAATAAAATTTTATTACAAGCCAGGTTAAATGCTAACATACTCATTTACTACACAAATGTATCAGATTCAGTTCCATGCAAGAGCTGGTTCATGTCTAGAAGAGGAAATGAATGCAATTCTATATAGACAAAAACACATATGGCAATGTTATACATAACAAAACTTCAGTATTTGGTAGTATTACTAATTAAGTAAATGTGTAGACAGTGGAGTGGAACATGCATATAAATTTTACTGGATATGATCACAGATTCATATGAGGTATGCATATAAATTTTACTCCATAGGATCAGAGAACCGCACAATCACTAGGCCTACCAATCACTTGTAGCGACCAGACCTCAAACAGTCTGATCTCTGTGCTCCGGTGTCATCCCTGGATCAGTAATGCTGACACCACACAGTACTCGGAGGATTTATAACAGAGTAGCAATCACACACTTATTACATCGAGTGTCTCATAGAGAACTTAATACAATAAATATGGCTTAAGGCCATCTAATAACGATAACAACAGAAGGCTTGGAAGATAAGTGAGTCCATCAACTCCAACGGCATCACTGAGTATAGAACCATGACCTAAAACTCCATAATCGTTGTCTGAAAAGTATGCAACATTAACGTTGCAGCCCGAAAACGGGTCAGCACATGGAATATGCTGGCAAGGTAACACATAGAGAGTAATGGAATGAAACAGCTATACTATATGCATATTTGGCTGGTGGAAAGCTCTATGGTTACAGTTTTGCGTAAAGCCAATTTTTCCCTACTTCAAAGGAATAAAATTTATTTATCTATCATGGTAGTTGTTAAACATTGAGAATGGTTGACATCATTCTCAATCCCAATTAAGTATCATCATTAAACAAAACCCAAAAAAATTAATTTAGAGTAACATGTTGATATTCACATGAAAATCCAGGTATTAGATACTCAAGATGTCCATAACCGGGGACATGGCTAATCATGATTAGTTTATTACACTCTGCAGAGGTTTGCGCACTTTTCCCCACAAGACTTGATTGCCTCCGTTTGGTTTCTCGCACTACAAGGTGTTTGAGAAGACGGATGACCGAGACATAGTCTTTCAGAAGCGCTAGCACCCTACGATCAGGTAGGCCATACCACCTACATCCCCTACATCTGCTAGTCTACCACTGTAAGAGTTCGCACAACTTATTCAACTGTGCTGAGCCCGTAATAGCTTATGGCTGCACACGGAAGTTTCTAGTATGAATAGTCTCATGATCCCTTTGAGTCTGGGTGGCGGTCCAAAAGAAAACAGGCAAGTCCTGGATTACCCAGGTGCCTCAATCCACCCAGACGTGTGTTTAAGTTGCCACCTTAGATAAACCATTAATTAACCAAACTCACATCTGTCATGGATATCACTCACCCAATCCACGTCTACTAGCATAGCATGGAATAATAAGCAAACGTAGAAGTAACTCCCAAAGGTTTGATAATAAATAGGTAATAGGTACTATCTCAACTACTTCCCATCCCACAATTTAATTAGATCCTAATCATGCAATGTGTGAGGATTGATCTAATGCAATAAAACTGGGTAGTAGGAAAGGTATGATCAAAGTGTTACTTGTCTTGCTGATGATCCGGGAAACCTAGAGATTCGAAGTAACAGGCGGCATACTCCGGGTATTCTATCGCAGCCAAACAAACAAGCATACAATACGTACTCATCTAATGCACAGGTAAAACTCCAATAATAGATCTAACCAGAAGGTTCAACTTAAGAACTCCGGTTGGCAAAAAGAATCAAATCGAACGAAGCAACGAAAGTCAAACGACGAAAGAAAACAACTTCGTTCTACTAATCTGGATCTAGGGCAAATTTTACAGTAGCAAAAACTTGTTTAAGTTGCTTAAATGGATAGAGGGTTTCGAGACGAAACTCCAGGCGCTTGAATCGCCTGATTCCGATAAACGAGCGAAAAAATATACTAAAACGAAAATCGGATCAGGAATCGCGATCAGAAAAATCGCGGATTTAATCCAAGAAAAAGAAAAATGACGAACGTTCGCTAGAACAAACGAACAAACGTTCGCTATTTAAATAAACCGGAAAAACCGATCTATTTGAAAAAATCAAAACTAAAAAAACTAACGGAAAACCAATCGGTTTTCTAAAAAAACGGGCATGGATTTCGAGGCGGCGGCGAACCTCGGCGAGCGTGCGGGCGAGGCGGCGGCGGCGGCTCCGGCGACGGCGTGCGGCGGCGCGGCGGCGGGCGGTATCGGCGGCGGGCGGGCTAGGGTTTGCCCCGGGTGGGCTGCCCCGGCTTATAAAGCCCTAGCGGGCCAGAGTCCTAGTCGGACACGGCCCGTAGGTCGGTTCGATTTTTTTTATATAATTACGCGCAGAAAAAAGAATAAAAAGAAATACTAAACAGACTCTGAAAATTCCGAAATAAATTTTCACGGGCTTCTAAAATCAAGCCGCACAAGGTGAACATTTATATGGGACTTAAAAGCAAATTTGAAAAATGCACATTTTTCCTAAATTCAAATAAAATAACAAAAAACTCCGAAATAAAATCTTGTTTGATTTTATTATTAAATCCTCAATATTTCTTTCTTTTGGGAAAGTCATTTTATTCCCTCTCTCATATTTTTGTAATAGAAATAATTGATGATAAAATAAATAAAATCAAATGATCCTATTCTCAAAATTTGAGAAAACTCAAATATGAAAATAACGAAATCCCCAACTCTCTTCGTGGGTCATTGAGTTGTGTAGGATTTCTAGGATCAACCAAAATGCAAAATAAAATATGATATGTATAGATGATCTAATGTATAACATTCCAAATTAAAAATTTGGGATGTTACAAACCTACCCCCCTTAAGATGAATCTCGCCCTCGAGATTCGGGTTGGCTAGAAAATAGGTGAGGGTGGTCCTTGAGTAAATCTTCCTCTCGTTCCCAGGTGACTTCATCCTCTGTGTGGTGGCTCCACTGAACTTTGCAAAACTTGATAACCTTGCTGCGAGTAACTCGACTGGCAAACTCGAGAATCTTAACTGGTTTCTCCTCATAGGTCAAATTGTTATCCAACTGAATAGTTTCCAATGGCATTGTGTCTCTCAAAGGTATGTCAGCCATCTCCGCGTGGCACTTCTTTAACTGAGAAACGTGGAACACATCATGAACTCCTGACAATCCTTCGGGCAATTCCAACTTGTAGGCCACTTCCCATACGCTCCAAAACTCGATATGGTCCTACAAATCATGGAGCTAACTTCCCTTTAACTCCAAAATGCTTTGTTCCCCGAAGTGGAGATACTCGAAGATAAGCTCTATCTCCGACTTCGTAAACTGTCTCCTTGCGTTTAGAATCTGCATAACTTTTCTGCCTGGACTGGGCTATCCTGAGCCTATCGCGAATCAACTTCAACTTCTGTTCAGACTCTTTAATCAAGTCAGGACCAAACAACTAGCGGTCTCCAACTTCGTCCCATGACAACGGTGTCCTGCACCTCCTTCCGTACAAAGCTTAGAAAGGCGCCATCTTCAAACTGGTTTGGTAACTGTTGTTGTAAGAGAACTCTGCATATGGCAAATTATCGTCCCAACTAGATCCTAATCTAGCGCACAAGCTCTCAGCATATCCTCCGAAATCTGATTAACTCTCTCGGTCTGTCCATCTGTCTGTGGATGAAAAGCTGTACTGAATTCTAGCCTGGTTCCCAACGTCTCATGCAACTGCTTCCAGAACTTTGAGGTAAACTGAGTTCCTCTATCTGATACGATACTCCTTGGAACTCCATGCAGACATATGATCCTGGTCATGTATATCTTTGCCAACTTAGCACTGTTGTAAGTGGTCTTTACTGGGATGAAATGAGCTACCTTCGTCAATCGATCAACTACAACCCAAATTGAGTCATAGCCTGAACGGGTCCTGGGTAATCCCGTGATAAAATCCATGCCTAGCTTATCCCACTTCCATTCGGGTATCGGCAATGGTTGTAATAATCCTGCTGGCTTCTGATGCTCTGCCTTTACTCTCTGACATACATCACAAACTGCTACATACTCCGCAATATCCTTCTTCATTCCGGTCCACCAGAAAATATCCTTCAGATCCAAATACATCTTGGTATTTCCTGGGTGAATTGAATACGGTGAGTCGTGTGCCTCTTGCAAAATCAACTTCCTGATCTCCGGGTCATTGGGCACGTAAACACGGTCTTCAAACCATAGGGTGTCGTGCTCATCCTCACGAAATCCTTTAGCTTTCCCCTTGCTAAGTTTCTCCTTTATAGCGACAATCTCTTTGTCGGTCTTCTGAGCTTCTCTGATTCTATCCATCAAGGTTGACTGAATCTCCAATGCTGCTACATAGCCTCTCGGAACTATTTCCAAACATAGTTCACGAAGATTTTCTGCCAACTCCTTGGGTATTTCTCCCGTCATTAACGTATTGACATGGCTCTTACGGCTTAAGGCGTCAGCTACTACATTAGCCTTTCCGGGATGGTATTGCAATCTCATATCATAATCCTTGATGAGCTCCAACCATCTCCTTTGTCTAATATTCAACTCCTTCTGTGTGAAAATGTACTTCAAACTCTTATGATCCGTGTACACCTCACAATGATTTCCAATGAGGAAATGTCTCCATGTTTTCAATGCATGCACTACGGCTGCTAACTCTAAATCATGCGTAGCATAATTCAACTCATGAGGTTTCAGTTGTCTTGAGGCATATGAAACAACTCTCCCTTCCTGCATAAGCACTGCTCCAAGTCCTCGACGTGAAGCATCGCAATACATCTCATAATCCTTGGTTTGATCTGGCAAAATCAACACTGGTGAGGTAACCAAACGTTTCTTCAACTCTTCGAAACTAGCCTCACATTCCTCCGTCCATATGAACTTGGTATCTTTCTTTAACAACTCAGTCATAGGCTTCGCAATCTTTGAGAAATTCTCAATAAATCTCCGGTAGTACCCTGCGAGTCCAAGAAAACTCCGGATCTCTCCCACTGTAGTTGGTGCTTCCCACTTGGTCACGGTATCAACTTTAGTGGGATCAACTGCTATACCTTCTCCAGATATAACGTGTCCGAGGAATCCTACTTCCTTCAATCAAAACTCACATTTGCTGAACTTGGCATATAATTGATGTTCTCTGAGCTTTCCAAGTACCAAACGCAAATGTTCCTTATGTTCCTCTTCATTCTTTGAGTAAACCAGGATATCATCAATGAACACCACGATGAACTTATCCAGAAACTCCATAAACACTTTGTTCATCATGTTCATAAAATAGGCAGGTGCATTAGTCAGACCAAATGACATAACGGTATACTCATACAGCCCATACCTGGTGGTAAAAGCTGTCTTAGGAATATCCTGTTCTCGAATCTTCAACTGGTGGTATCCTGATCGCAGATCGATCTTGGAAAATACCTTAGCTCCTTGCAATCGATCAAACAGATCATTGATCATCGGTAGTGGGTACTTATTCTTGATGGTTACTTCATTCAATCCTCGATAATCAACAACCATCCTTAACGCTCCATCCTTCTTCTCCACTAGAAGTACCGGCGATCCCCAAGGTGAAGAACTTGGGAGAATATATCCCTTATCCAGTAACTCCTTAATCTACTTCTTAATTTCCACCAAATCCTTTGCTGGCATCCTATATGGTCTCTTTGATATTGGCCCGGTGCCTGGCAATAGCTCAATCAAAAACTCAATATCTCTATCCGGTGGCATGCCGGGCAACTCTTCTGGAAATACTTCAGGGAAATCCCTTACCACTGGTACTTCCTCCTGCACAACTCCTGTTAGGCAATTTACTTGAGTCCTCTTTGGCACATGCCGGGATACATACTTGATCCTTCTCCCTTCTGGGGTGGTAAGCAAAATTGACTTACTAGCACATTCAATATTCCCTTCATACTTTGATAACCAATCCATGCCTAATATCACATCCAATCCTTGAGATTCCAATACTATTAGGTCTGAGGGGAAAACATAGTTACCTATCCTTAATGGTAACTGATCACACCATCGACTAGCCACATATTCTGCTCCAGGTGAGGTTACTAACATGGGTGACCTAAGGGCTTGGGTTGATAGGTTATACTTATCCACAAATCCCCTTGAGATGTATGAATGCGATGCACCAGTATCAAAAAGAACGAGTGTAGTAAATGACTTAACCAAAAACTTACCTATTACTGCATCGGGCTGAGCTTCAACCTCCTCCACACTAACGTGGTTCACCTATCCCCTGTTGAAAGGGTTCGGCTTCTTCCCAGAACTTCCATTGCCATTTTGGCCTTCAGGACATTCATTGGCATAATGTTCGGTCTTCTGACACTTAAAGCAAGTGACTTGGCTCAGGTCATTCTTGGCTGGGGTTGATGGGTTGGTGCGATTCTGGCCGGTGCTTCCTCCATTGCCATTACCATTCTTGGTGCCATTGTGATTGTGCAAGCTACCTCCTCCATGGGTATGCTGAAAATGTCCTCCCGGTCTAGGGGTAAAATGTGGCTTCTGCTGAGCTCTTGAATTGTACTTTCCTTGTCCATACTTCCTCTTGCGGTTCTCAATTTGCTACTGCTTCCCTTCAATCATAAGAGCACGATCTACCAACTCCTGGTAGTTGTTGAAGGTGGCTACCATCAACTGCATGCTCAACTCATCATTCAGTCCTTCCAGAAACTTCTCCTGCTTAGCTGCATCCGTAGCAATGTCATCTGGTGCATAACGTGCTAACTTACTAAAGTCCTCCGCATACTGGCCAACTGTCCGTCCTCCTTGGCGCAAGTTGCGAAACTCACGCTTCTTCATGGCCATAGCTCCTGCTGAAACATGTGCAGTACGAAAAGCCTGCTGAAACTGGTCCCATGTGACAGTGTCGACAGGGAAAGTGGCTGTGAAATTCTCCCACCATGATGTTGCGGGTCCTTCAAGCTGATGTGCGGCAAACTTCACCTTCTCCGCATCCGTGCATCCTGCTGTGGTCAACTCTCTAGCTGTCTTGCGGAGCCGATCATCTGCTACTATCGGCTCGGTGCTACTGGAAAACACCAGCGGATTCAGCCTAAGAAAACGGGCTAAGTGATCAATAGGTGGTGGTGGTGGTGGTGGGTTGTTGTTGTTGTTCCCCTGATTCTGATTCTGGACTAGCAACAGCATCAATGTGTTCTGCTGCTGGATTAACTGGGTGAGCTCCGGTGGAAAGGCAAATCTGGGGTCACATCTCGGAGGCATCTGAGGGTTTTAGAAAAGATGAGATGTAAGAATAGAGGGGGTCTAAAGAGAAAACACTACCCATATGCACATGAGGCAAAAGCAAACAATTCACTTTATTCAATCAAACAAGGGCATACAATCGATCTAACTATCGCAAAAGTGCTTGGACTACTATATTTACATGGTGGACTACTACTACTGATGAGGTGGTCTACTAGAAATATTCTTCGATTGCAGACTCCATGATATCAGCTCCAGCTTCATCAACATAGTCATCATCGCTATCGTTGATGATGATATAGTCTTCCGGGCTAATCTCCTTGGGTTCTTCGTCTTCCTCTACTGGCGTAGGGCCTCCCATAAATATTCCGATCTTCTTGATCAGGTCGTCATTCTTGTACACCAATACTTCAATTTCCTCTTGATAATCTTCACGTGTAGCCTTGAGTTCTTCCTCCAGTTCATTGATTCTAGTCTTAGCCTTCTTCAGATCTATCATGTCGGCGCACATCTGGTTCTCCTGTCATCGAATGTGTTGGTTTAACTCCTGGATAAAAGTTGCGATTGATCTATCCTTCCTGGTGCTGATCATCTCCCAGTGTTCATCTCGGCGCCCACAAATCTGGTAGATAGTATCCTTAAGATCCTTGTGGTAGACTTCTCCAATGCGTCCCATGGCGATGTGAGCTGCCATGCTCTTTCCTAGATTCCAAGTTGGTGCATCAAAAGAAAGCTCTATGGGCTCAGTGACTGGCATGAACGTCCTTCCTGGAACTTGAACTTGAATCATCCAGCGCTCTTCTTTAGGTAAAGTGGTGTTATAGGTTCCGGTGAAGCTTGGTACTCCTATGTTCAGGTATCTAGTGATTTCCTTCAAGTGACGTCCAAAGGGTGTATCTTCATCCGGTTGCGTGAACTTGTTCCTTCCATCCGCCATCCTAAAGAGTATAAAAGATGAGAAGTCAGAAGAGAAGAGAGTGAAAAGTGATCTAGGTCTTTTAGCTTAGTGGTCGTGTCCTACAGTCAGCGTGTGCTCTGATACCATCTCTGTAGCGACCAGACCTCAAACAGTCTGATCTCTGTGCTCCGGTGTCATCCCTGGATCAATAATGCTGACACCACACAGTACTCGGAGGATTTATAACAGAGTAGCAATCACACACTTATTACATTGAGTGTCTCATAGAGAACTTAATACAATAAATATGGCTTAAGGCCATCTAATAACGATAACAGCGGAAGGCTTGGAAGATAAGTGAGTCCATCAACTCCAACGGCATCACTGAGTATAGAACCACGACCTAAAACTCCTTAATCATCGTCTGAAAAGTCTGCAACATTAACGTGGCAGCCCGAAAATGGGCCAGCACATGGAATATGCTGGCAAGGTAACACACAGAGAGTAATGGAATGAAACAACTATACTATATGCATATTTGGCTGGTGGAAAGCTCTATGGTTACAGTTTTGCGTAAAGCCAATTTTTCCCTACTTCAAAGGAATAAAATTTATTTATCTATCATGGTAGTTGTTAAACATTGAGAATGGTTGACAGCATCCTCAATCCCAATTAAGCATCATCATTAAACAAAACCCAACAAAATTAATTTAGAGTAACATATCGAGATTCACATGAAAATCCAGGTACTAGATACTCAAGATGTCCATAACCGGGGACACGGCTAATCATGATTAGTTTATTACACTCTGCAGAGGTTTGCGCACTTTTCCCCACAAGACTCGATCGCCTCCGTTTGGTTTCTCGCACTACAAGGTGTTTGAGAAGATGGATGACCGAGACATAGTCTTTCAGAAGCGCTAGCACCTTACGATCGGGTAGACCGTACCACCTACATCCCCTACATCTGCTAGTCTACCACTGTAAGAGTTCGCACAACTTATTCAACTATGCTAGAGCCCATAATAGCTTGTGGCTGCACACGGAAGTTTCTAGTATGAATAGTCTCATGATCCCTTTGAGTCTGGGTGGCGGTCCAAAAGAAAACAGGCAAGTCCTGGATTACCCAGGTGCCTCAATCCACCCAGATGTGTGTTTAAGTTGCCACCTTAGATAAACCATTAATTAACCAAACTCACATCTGTCATAGATATCACTCACCCAATCCACGTCTACTAGCATAGCATGGCATAATAAGCAAACATAGAAGTAACTCCCAAAGGTTTGATAATAAATAGGTAATAGGTACTACCTCGACTACTTCCCATCCCACAATTTAATTAGATCCTAATCATGCAATGTGTGAGGATTGATCTAATGCAATAAAACTGGGTAGTAGGAAAGGTATGATCAAAGTGTTACTTGCCTTGCTGATGATCCGGGAAACCTAGAGATTCGAAGTAACAGGCGGCGCACTCCGGGTATTCTATCGCAGCCAAACAAACAAGCATACAATAAGTACTCATCTAATGCATAGGTAAAACTCAAATAAGAGATCTAACCAGAAGGTTCAACTTAAGAACTCCGCTTGGCAAAAAGAATCAAATCGAACGAAGCAACGAAAGTCAAACGGCGAAAGAAAACAACTTCGTTCTACTAATCTGGATCTAGGGAAAAATTTACAGTAGTAAAAACTTGTTTAAGTTGGTTAAACGGATAGAGGGTTTCGAGACGAAACTCCAGGCGCTTGAATCACCTGATTCCGATAAACGAGCGAAAAGATATACTAAAACGAAAATCAGATCAGGAATCGCGATCAGAAAAATCGCGGATTTAATCTGAGAAAAAGAAAAACGACGAACGTTCGCTAGAACGAACGAACGGACGAACGCTCGCAATTTAAATAAACTGGAAAAACCAATCTATTTAAAAAAACCGAAACTAAAAAAACTGAAGGAAAAACCGATGGAAAACCGATCGGTTTTCTAAAAAAAACGGGCACGGATTTCGAGGTGGCGGCGAACCTCGGCTAGCGCGCGGGCGAGGCGGCGGCGGCGGCTCCGGCGACGACGTGCGGCGGCGGGCGGCGTCGGCGGCTGCGGTGGGCGGCGCGCGGGCGGGGCGGCGCGGGTGCGGGGCTGAGGCGGCGGCGGGCTAGGGTTTTCCCTGGGTGGGCTGCCCCGGCTTATAAAGCCCTGGCAGGTCGGAGTCCTAGTCGGACACAGCCCGTAGGTCGGTTCGATTTTTTTTATATAATTATGCGCAGAAAAAAACATAAAAAGAAATACTAAACGGACTCCAAAAATTCCGAAATAAATTTTCACGGGCTTCTAAAATCAAGTCGCACAAGGTGAACATTTATTTGGGACCTAAAAGAAAATTTTAAAAACGCACATTTTTCCTAAATTCAAATAAAATAACGAAAAACTCCGAAATAAAATCCTGTTTGATTTTATTATTAAATCCTCAATATTTCTTTATTTTGGGAAAGTCATTTTATTCCCTCTCTCATATTTTTGTAATAGAAATAATTGATGATAAAATAAATAAAATCAAATGATCCTATTCTCAAAATTTGAGAAAACTCAAATATGAAAATAACGAAATCCCCAACTCTCTCCGTGGGTCATTGAGTTGCGTAGAATTTCTAGGATCAACCAAAATGCAAAATAAAATATGATATGCATAGATGATCTAATGTATAACATTCCAAAATGAAAATTTGGGATGTTACATCACTTCAGCTAAACCTAAAGTAAACCTAAAGTAAACCAAACCTAAACTGAACTTAAAAAATAGAAACAAAAATAGAAAAAAATACAAGAGGTCTCACCGAAGCTGGGGGCGCCGGAGCGGTGGGGCGGCCGTGGGGGTGGAGGAGAGGGGCGCCGGGGTGGCCGGGTGGAGGAGGGGGCACTGGAGCGTCTGTGCGGCCGCGGTGGTGGAGGAGAGGGGCGCCAGGGCAGCTGGGTGGAGGAGGGAGCGCTGGAGCGGCCACGATGGTGGAGGAGAGGATAAATCTCAGAAATCAAGGCCATCGGGCCCTAGTGACAAGCATTAAGCATAGCAAAGTCATAGCAACATCAATCTCATAACATAGTGGATACTAGGGATCAAGCCCTAACAAAACTAACTCGTTTACATGATGAATCCGATCCAACCAATCACCGTCCAGCAAGCCTACGAAAGAATTACTCACTCCCGGCAGTGAGCATCATGAAATATGGAGGATGGTTGATGATGATGAAGACCGAAGATCCCCCTCTCCGAAGCCCCGAATGGACTCCAGATCTAGCATCCCGATGAAGAACATGAGGTGGTGGCGGCTCCGTATCGTAAAATGCGATGAAACTTCATCTCCTATTTTTTCTTAGGAAATATGAATTTATAGTATCCAGATTATAGTCACCAGAGCCTCATGGGAACCACTACCCACCAGGGCACGCTAGAGGGGGGGTGCGCCTTGGTGCCTAGTGGGCAGTAGGGTCTTTGCTCCAATATTTTTATTCTCTAAAAAGTTTAGTCCAATTCCGAGAAATTTTCTTTCTGCACAAGAACAACACAATGGTAGTTCTGCTAAAAACAGTGTTAGTCCGGGTTAGTTTCATTCAAATCATGCAAATTAGAGTACAAAACAAGAGCAGAATTGTTTGGAAAAGTAGATACGATGGAGACATATCATATAGCTTTTGTTTCTTCACTCCCAACGCCTTGCTCATGTATGCCATGGGATGGCCATCTTGGACGAGCACTGCGCCCACCCCAGTGTCACACGCGTCTGTCTCGATGGTGAATGGGCGCTCGAAGTTGGGTAGAGCGAGGACCGATGTTTGCACCATTGCTTGCTTAATGAGCCCGAATGTGGCTTGATTGCACTCGTCCCAATGGAATCCCTTCTTGGTCAAGAGCTGAGTGAGCGACCTAGCAAGGATCCCGTAGTTGGCGACGAACTTGCGATAATAGCTGTTGAGCTCGACGAACCTACATAGTTCGGTGGCGTTGGTGGGAACAGGCCAGACGCGCATCCCACTGGTTTTGTTCGCATCGGTGGCGACTCCCTCCTTGGAGATGGCCTGGCCCAAGTACTCAATGCTTGGCTGGCCAAAAGTGCACTTGGAGGCCTTGGCGTATAGCTCATGTTGGCGCAGTATGGAGAGTATGAGCCGCAAATATTCTTCATGTTACTGTAGGTCAACACTAAAGACCAGGATATTGTTTAGCAAGATGATCACAAACATACGGATGTACTTGGAGAAAATGGAGTTCTTCAGGCATTGAAAGGTGGCTGGCGCATTGCGGAGCCCGAATGGCATAACCTGGAAGTGAAAATGCCCATGATGGGGTTTGAAGGCAGTTTTTTCCTCGCCCTCTTCGCGCATGCGAATTTGGTGATAGCCAGAGCAGAGGTCGATCTTGGAGAAGTATGTGGCACCCGCGAGCTTGTCGGGGAGGTTATCCACGACCAGTAAGGGAAGTTTGTTCTTCGTCATGCCTTTGTTCAAGTGATGAAAATCAATGGAAAAGCGCCAACTACCATCCTTCTTCTTCACAAGCAGGACCGGAGCAACATAGGGGATCATGCTTTGCACAATCACACCAGCATCGAGCATGTCGCGCACTCACTCAGCTACTAGCGGTCTTGTGTTAATAGGTGCTGCCCCAGGCTCGAGATTGAGACCGTGGTCATACTGAAAGTACGAGGGGAGCACCGTCGGCTCTACAAACACATCCTCAAACTCACAGAGCACCTTCTGATTGTTTGGTGGTACAGGTGTTGTAGCCGCTTCTTTTACCACAGAAGTCACTATGACGAGTGATACGTCTCCAACGTATTTGTAATTTTTTTATTGTTCCATGCTGCTATATTATCATTCTTGGATGTTTTATAATCATTTTATATCATTTTTTGGTACTAACCTATTGACATAGTGCCAAGTGCCAGTTGTTGTTTTTTGCATGTTTTTTACATCGCAGGTAATCAATATCAAACGGAGTCCAAACGCAACGAAACTTTTTGTGGATTGTTTTGGACTAGAAGACATCCAGTGGGCCAGAGAAGCACCTGGGGCGTGCTCCGAGGGGAGCACAACCCACCGGGGCATGCCTGGAGGCCCAGACGCGCCATGGTGGGTTGTGCCCACCTCCGGTGCCACCCGAACCGCCTCTTTGCTCTATAAATACCCCAATATTCCAAAACCCCTAGGGGAGTCGACGAAAATCAATTCCAGCCGCCGCAGAGTCCAGAATCACCAGATCCAATCTAGACACCATCACGGAGGGGTTCACCACTTCCATTGGTGCCTCTCCGATGATGCATGAGTAGTTCTTTGTAGACCTCCGGGTCCGTAATTAGTAGCTAGATGGCTTCCTCTTTGTCGTTCGATTCTCAATACAATGGTCTCTTGGAGATCCATATGATGTAACTCTTTTGCAATGTGTTTGTTGGGATCCGATGAACTTTGAGTTTATGATCAGATCTATCTCTTTTTATCCATGAAAGTTATTTGAGTTTCTTTGATCTCTTATATGCATGATTGCTTATAGCCTCGTATTTCTTCTCCGATATTTGGGTTTTGTTTGGCCAACTTGATCTATTTATCTTGCAATGGGAAGAGGTGCTTTGTAGTGGGTTCTATCTTACGGTGCTTGATCCCAGTGACAGAAGGGGAACCGACACGTATGTATCGTGTTTACTAAAGTTAAAATGATGGGGTCTATTTCTACAAAAATAGATCTTGTCTAGAACATATCATCATTCTTATTGCATTATTCCATTTCTTCATGAACTTAATACACTAGATGCATGCTGGATAGCGGTCGATGTGTGGAGTAATAGTTGTAGATGCAGGCAGGAGTCGGTCTACTAATCTTGGACATGATGCCTATATAATGATCATTGCCTGGATATTGTCATGATTATTTGAAGTTCTATCAATTGCCCAACAGTAATTCGTTCACCCACCGTTTGCTATTTTTCTTGAGTTATTTGCCTTTGTGATCTATTTTATTTTCCTTTTATTTTCAGATCTATAAAACCCAAAAATACCTTGCTACAATTTATTTTATTTGGCGTTCAATCTATCAACTTATTACAACTCTCTCGCGTCCGTTTGCCAAGTTCTGGCGCTGTTACCCGAAAGGGATTGACAACCCCTTTAACATGTCGGGTTGCGAGTATTTGTTATTTGTGTGCAGGTGCTATTTATGTAGTGTTGCTTGGTTCTCCTACTGGTTCGATAACCTTGATCTCATCACTGAGGGAAATACCTACCGTTGCTGTGCTGCATCATCCCTTCCTCTTTGGGGAAATACCGACGTAGTTCTAGCAGACATCAAAAGGAATTTCTCGTGCCGTTGCCGGGGAGGATCATCTACATCTACGAGGTTCCTAATCACAAATCTCATCTCCTCGCGATTTACATTATTTGCCATTTGCCTCTCATTTTCCTCTCCCCCTCTTCACAAAAATTTGCTGTTTTATTCGCCCTCTTTTTCGTTCGTTGTTTTCTTACCAGATCTGTTTTTTGAGTGCAATCTTGTTGCGTAGTCACCATGACTCAAGAGAACACCAAGTTGTGTGATTTATCAAATACCAACAACAATGATTTTATTGGCACTCCGCTTGCTCCTCCCGCCACAAGTGTGGAGTCTTGTGATATTAATACTGCTTTGCTGAATCTTGTTATGAAAGATCAATTTTCCGGTACTCCTAATGAGGATGTCGAGTCCCATCTTAATACCTTCGTGGAATTATGTGATATGCAAAATAAAAATGATGCAGACAATGATGTTGTGATGATGAAATTATTTCCATTTTCTTTGCGTGATTCTGCAAAAAAATGGTTTTCTTCATTGCCCAGCAATAGTATTGATTCTTGGAATAAGTGCAAAGATGCTTTTATCACTAAGTATTTTCCGCCCGCAAAAATTATTTCCCTTAGAACCCAGATCATGAATTTCAAGCAACTTGAACATGAGCATGTTGCACAATCTTGGGAAAGGATGAAAATGATGCTAAGGAATTGCCCAACTCATGGGTTAAATCATTGGATGATCATACAAAAACTTTATGCGGGGTTGAATTTTGTTTCTCGTAATCTTTTAGATTCCGCCAGGGGTGGTACTTTTATGGAAATTGCTTTGGTTGAAGCTACCAAATTTCTTGATAATATTATGGCAAATTATTCACAATGCCATACCGAAAGAGCTCCTACTAGTAAAAAAAGTTAATTCGGTTGAGGAAATTTCTTCTTTGAGTGAAAAAATTGATGCTCTTATGAAATTGGTTGCTAGTAAAAGTGCTCGTATTGATTTCAATGATATGCCTTTGTCTACTTTGATTGAGCAAAATAGTGATGTCGTAGATGTGAATTTTAGCTCACGAAACAATTTCAATAACAATGCTTATGGAGGTAATTTTAGTCCTAGGCCTTTTCCTAGTAATTCCTCTAATAATTATGGTAATTCCTATGGGAATCCTTCTTATAATAATAGTAGGAACACCTCCGATCTTGAGAATAATATTAAAGAATTTATCAATACGCAAAAAAAATTCAACACTACCATAGAAGAAAAGTTGAATAAGATTGATGATTTGTCTGGAAGTGTTGATAGAATTTCTCATGATGTGGAAAATCTCAAGATGAAAATTTTTGTGCCTAAGGTTGAGGAATCAAGTAAAATCTTTATGTTTCTATGGATGAAAGTAAGAAAAGAACCGCTATGCTTAGAGCTAGAAGAGAATTTTTGGAAAAAGCGTTTTCTAGTGATTACTTTCATAAAAGTGATGTAGATCTTAAAATGTTTGGTGTTTCTTCTACTGATTCCTTGTTTAGTAAGGTTAACATTGATGAAAAAGGGACTGGAGAATAGTCAACTTTGGCTAGAAGGCGTCCCGATAATTCGGAGGGTGAAAATCTTGTTGAGAAAATTAATAAAAGTGGGTTTGAAGAGGTCAAAACTTTAACTAGTGATGTACCCACTCTTTTGGATTACAAAGACTTTAATTATGATAGTTGCTCTTTGATTGATTGTATTTATTTCTTGCGATCCATGATAAATTCACCCCATGCTTATGAACAAAATAAAGCTTTTACTAAACATATTGTTGATGCTATGATGAAAGCTTTAGAAGAAAAGTTGGAATTAGAAGTTTCAATTCCTAGAAAATTGCATGATGAATGGGACCTACTATCAAAGTGAAGATTAAAAATTATGAGTGTTTTGCTTTATGTGACTTGGGGTGCTAGTGTTTTTATAATTCCGGAATCGTTATGTGATGTGCTTGGTCTTACCGATATTGAAGAGTTTTCTTTAAATTTGCACTAGGCAGATTCTACTATTAAAAAGCCTATGGGGAGAATTAATGATATTCTTATTCTTGCAAATAGGAATTATGTGCCCATATATTTTATTGTTCTTGATATTGATTGCAATCCGTCTTGTCCAATTCTTCTTGGTATACCGTTGTTACGCACTATCAGTGCCGTGATTGATACGAAAGAAGCCAATATTAAGTTCCAATTTCCACTAAGGATGGGTACGGAACATTTCCCTACAACAAGAATTAGGCCACCATATGAATCAATCATGAGAGCATCTTATGGATCTGGGAACAAAGATGACAAAACTTAGATCCTTGCTTTATACCTAGCTAAGGGCGTGAAACAATAGCGCTTGTTCGGAGGCAAGCCAATGAATAAAATTTATTTTTGATTTTTGATTTCTGTTATTGAGTGTTAGCACAATTATGCTACTATTATGATTGTGTTTTTTAAGTTTTAATTAGTGTTTATGCCAAATAAAGCCTTTAGGATCTTCTTGGGTGATAGTTGTTTGATCTTGCTGAAAACAGAAACTTCTGCGCCCACGAAAACAATTCTCATTTATAACCAGAGAGCGATAAAATACCAATTCTTTTTGAAAGCTTAATATACAAATTTCTCAGGTCTTCCTAATTGTTCAGAGTTTTTGGAGTTACAGAAGTATTCGAAATATCCAGATTGCTACAGACTGTTCTATTTTTGATAGATTCTGTTTTCTTTGTGTTGTGTGCTTGTTTTGATGATTCTATGGTTTTCTTTGATGAGTTTTTGCCATAGAAAAGTTGGAGTATAGTAGATATAATTCAAGAATAAAATATGAATTGGTTTGCAACAACACTTATAGTGGTGATTTGTTTTCTTATACTAACGATTCTCATGAAGGTTTTGTTGAGTTTTGTGTGATTGAAGTTTTCAAGTTTTGGGTTATCTTACGATGGATGAAGGAATAAGGAGTAAGAAGAGCCTAATCTTGGGTATGCCCATGGAACCCCAAGCTATTATCCAAAGAGAAGCAAGAAACTAAGCTTGGGGATGCCCCGAGTGGCATCCCCTTTTTCTTCTAACGACCATTGGTATTTTACTCGAAGCTATATTTTTATCCGTCACATACTATGTGTTTTGCTTGGAGCGTCTTGTATGATATGAGTCTTTGCTTCTTTTCATTTGTGTTTTTAGTCTTGATCCCTTGCTGGACACACCTATTTTCGAGAACCAAAATTATGCCATGACTTGTTAGAATTACTCTCTATGCTTCACTTAAAAATTTTATGAGCTATGGATTTGCTCTAGTGCTTCACTTATATCTTTTTGAGCATGGTGTGCTTTAGTATTTTTTGAAGAAATGATCTCTTGCTTCACTTAGATTTATTTGAGAGTTAGTAAAATTTTCAAGAAATTATCTCTTGCCTCACTTAAATTAATTTGAGAGAAAAAATATTATGCTCGTGATCTTCACTTATATTTGTTTGAGCTTATCAAAAGCAACACATGAAAATTAGTCCCAAAGTGATAGATATCCAAGAAGGATATAATAAAAACTTTGGACAAATAAACTGGATTCCTTGTAATAGTTTTGAGATATGATGATGTGATATGTGAGTCATGCTGATGAGGAATTATGCTTTAGTAAGAATATTGGTGTTAAGGTTTGTGATTCCCTATGCAAGCACAAAAGTCAATAGTCATGCAATAAAATTACATCCTACTTGTGGTGCATTATTCGGTGTTAATTATGCTTAATGCTCGCTTATGAGATTATTCATTTCTTAGTTTGTCGCTTCTCAATCTTTTGCTAGCCTTCATTTTGCAGATCACTACTTGTGCATCCAAAATCCTTTAAACCAGTTTTGCCGCATGAGTCTACTATACCTACCTATATGCGGTATTCTTTTGCCGTTCTAAGCAAATTTGTATGTGCCATCTCTAATATTCAAAATAAATTTCTCTTTTGTGTGCTCGTACCGCTCTCGAGGCGGTGAGGGGTGGCTAATATTTTCCATGCTAGATGTGTTATTCTCAAGGTGAGTGTTTATTCACTTGTCATTGCACGAGAGTAAGGCAAAGGTATTAGGGATGCCCAGTCCCGAAATGAAAAATGAATTTACTTTATGTTGTCAAATAATAAATTCCTTGGAAAGTGTTGGTATGGAAGGCACCCGTGGATACGGTTAGCCATGGAAAGTGAAAGTATGGTGGAAAAAAGAATAAACTTTATTTTCTATTTGGGAACCGCCTATGATATATCTAGCATGGAAAGTGTTGGTAACTCTAAGTCGTTTTCGTTGGTGGAAAAAGTATGCCTCTCAAAATGTTTTTATCTCTCAATTTTTTCTTTGAGCTCTAGCACCTCTACAAATCCCTACTTCCCTCTGCGGAGGGCCTTTCTTTTACTTTATGCAATTTTTCGAATTTGAGCCTCCATCTTCTCTTATAAAGCACCAACAAGGGGGCACTATGATCGTACTTGAGCATTGGGTGTAGTTAATATGCAAGTGTGTTTCATGAATGGATCAATGATTGAGCATGCACTACAAGAAATATGTCAACTAGTGACCTTCTGTCAGTGACCCTGGAAGAATTGGTCATAGATTTACGACCATTTGAGACCAATTGGTCAAAAGCTGCTCAGGGGGATCCAAACCATCAACTATATCGACCAGTTTGGTCATAAAGGTCATAATTTCCTTACACGAAATGGTCATAAAGTAGACAACACTGATCCGCTGCCTTATTTCTAGCTGATCACGACCAATATAGATGGTCATAACCTTGTAAGTTGTGGTGGATTGCTATGACTAGGCGCCACCTCATCAGTTTTGCCTATGTGTCAGCCCATGTGTCAAATTTTGCCCTAGGTTGTGATGCCACCTATATTTCTGTCATTCCCAAAATTCCCCAAAAATGGGCATTCTTTACTATCCAAATCATTGCCTCGTGACAATATTCAACTCCATTTTCCTAGTAAATCTTCCTCGGCAAATTTCCAAAGTTTTTGTTCAACTCGAACTATTGTGAAGGAAGTACTAGCTAGGAATATCCTAATGAGCTGAATTTTTGCCACATCTTCTATATTCCCAAATCATAGCTCTCCACAAAATTTGAGCCCCATCTAACAACACATGTGAGTGTGGCTTCAACATTCATATTTCTGTCCAATGTGGTACGTTGCAAAGCAAGTGCCACCTAGGCTCCTCCATTTGAGCTGCAAATTTTCCAAGATAGTGTCCTTATATTAGTAGATGATCATCCTCGGCCAAAACTCAGGCCCATTGGCCATGTGCATTTCCCGTACCACTAATCAAACACTTGGGTGCTAATTCATGTTTGAGCATTATTCGGTCTCCTCGTGAGATTCTTCTATTGTTATTTTCTTCCAAGCATCTACCTGGGGAGTGCCAAACCTACTAGACATTCCTAGGCTTCCCAGAACACATGGCAACGCCACAGTCACGCGGTGACCATGCGGCGCACATGCGAGTCTACGCGCTTTGGAGTTGGGGCCCTGGGTCACCATCCAAACCTCAACGTATCACCACGAAACCAAGTATTTATGCTTAAATAGATACTTATGCACCTAGAAATGATTTTTGGAAAAATAAAGAGCAAACTATAAGGCAGTTGCAGTTCAAATTTGACCCGCTTCCTACTGAATCAGTGGAAATTTGTCTTTTTCACCAGAGGTGCATAATTTTTTTCACCCAACCATTTTTTCAATTGTGCATTAAACATGGCCTAGTATTTTATAAAATTGATTTGGTCCATTTTTACAACATTTATTTGGTAGTTCCTTCACAAAAAACCTCATTTTGGGCACTCGAAAAATGGAAAATGAATTTTCCGTGCAAAGAAAATGAAAACTCCCTTAGGAAACATTGTTTGGAATTCCAAGATGCACCCTTGTGCACAATATGAGATCATTTGAACAAACTATGCCATGAATGTGGCCATAAGATTGATCATTTGGCTTGAAAGCCATGAATCCTCACGCATGATAGCTCATTTCTGAGAACACTTTTTAAAAATAATTGCCGTATTACAAGTTTATTGTTTTTCCTGGAAACTTGGTCACATATGATGACACAATGCGAAGGTTTTCTAATTTTTTTTTGTTTTTTTTGATTTTTTTATGCCCGTTTCAAAATGCGGTCAAAACGACGGGCTTGGCCGTTGCTAGCTAGTTATTGAATCTTGGAAACCTTTTGATATTTCTCTGATTAAATAGATAGTTATGTACCTAGAAATGATTTTTGGAAAAAACAAAGAGCAAACTATGAGGTAGCTACAGTTCAAATCTGACCTGTTTCCTACTGAATCGGTGAAAATTTGTCTTTTTCACCAGAGGTGGATCAAGGCTTTTGACACACAACCATTTGGTCAATTGTGCATTAAACATGGCCTAGTATTTTATAAAATTGATCTGGTCCATTTTTACAACATTTATTTGGTAGTTCCTTCACAAAAACCTCATTTCGGGCACTCAAAAAATGGAAAATGAATTTTCTGTGCAAAGAAAATGAAAACTCCCTTAGTCAACATTGTTTGGAATTCCAAGATGCACCCTTGTGCACAATATGAGATCATTTGAAAAAACTATGCCATGAATGTGGCCATAAGATTGATCATTTGGCTTGAAAGCCATGAATCTTCACGCATGATAGCTCATTTCTGAGAACACTTTTTTAAAATATTTGTCGTATTACAAGTTTATTATTTTTCTTGGAAACTTGGTCACATATGATGACACAATGCGAAGGTTTTCCAAGTTTTTGATTTTTTTGAAATTTTTATGCCTGTTTCAAAATGCGGTCAAAACGGCGGGCTTGACCGTTCCTAGCTAGTTGTTGAATCTTGGAAAAATTTTGATGTTTCTCTGATTAAATAGAAAGTTATGTGCCTAGAAATGATTTTTGGAAAAAATAAAGAGCAAACTATGAGGCAGCTACATTTCAAATTTGACCCGCTTCCAGCTGAATCGTCGGAAATTTGTCTTTTTCACGCGAGGTGGATCAAAGCTTTTGACACCCAACCATTTGATAAATTGCATAGTAAATATGGACTAGTATTTGAGAAAATTGATGGAGTCCAATTTTACAACAAATATTTGGTAGGTTCTTCACAAAAAAGAACCATTTTTGCCACTCGGAAAATGATTAAAAATAGCTAGAAAGATCAGAAATGCATAAAAAATGGTCCTTATCCATAAAATATGGTCTAACTCTAGTGAAAAATTGTGTGGTACCCTTTTGCAAAATATTTTTCATAGCTACTTCACAAAATCCCTCTAGTTTTAGTACTTGAAAACTCTTTTAAATCACTAGTTTTCCGAACCAATCAGAACCATTCCCACGGATCGATGACATGGCACCCATCCATCCATCCATCTCTCCATCCCACATCCATCCATCCATATATCTACAGAAAAAATGATTTTTTTTGAAAAAGAGATACCCCACCCGCAGCCCAAACCCTAGCTCAGATCCCCCATCTCCTCGCCGCCGTCGTCGCCCCCTCCCGATCCAGTCCTCCGTCTCACCCCCTCCTCTCCCCTCAACCAAGGACGACGGAGATCCAGTCCTCTCCCCGTGCGGCAACCCTTACTCCCACCCACCACCAACCTCGCCATGCTCCTCACCCACCGCCCACCTCGTCCCTCCCTCCCCTCACCATCTCTCCCTACCCTATGCCCCAGATCGAGTCGAGCAGGTCGGCCGACACGCTAGGGTTCCATCCCTCCGTCCCTGCCTTCGCCGCGATCGCCCCGGCTGTAGCGACCCGACCTCAAACGGTCAAGTCTCTGTGCTTCAGTGTCATCCCTGGATCGGTAATGCTGACACACACAGTACTCGAAGGATTTATAACAGAGTAGCAATCACACACTTATTACATCGAATGTCTCAAAAGAGAACTTATTACAATAAATATGGCTTAAGGCCATCTAATACGATAACACTAGAAGGCTTGCAAGATAAAGTGAGTCCATCAACTCCAACGGCATAGCTGAGCTGCACGGCAACGACCTAACAAACCTTACTCCTCGTCTGAAAAGTCTGCAACATAATACGTTGTAGCCTGAAAACGGGTCAGCACATGGAATATGCTGGCAATATAACACAGTAGAGCAAGAACAGAATAATGTTATCACTTCATGCATATTTGGCGTGGTCCGGCGAGGCGGGGCGGCGCGGGTGGCAAGGGCGGTGTGGCAGCGGTGCTCGGCGGCGGCGACGCGGCAACGGGCGGCGGTGGTGCAGCAAAGGCGGGGCGGCGCGGGGCGGCTCCGGTTGCGGCGGTGGTGGCGGGAATCGGGGGCAGGGGTGGGGTATTTATAGGAGGGGGTGCTTGCTTGGGCGAGGGGGCAAGCGGCGCGGGGAGGGAGAGTCCCGGCCGGACTCGGCCTCGCGGGCAGCAGCGTGCTCCCGTTCTCCTAGAAGGAGACGACGCGGGGAGGTGGGCCGGCGGACTTGGGCTTCGGCCCAGTCGGCGGAGGAAACTCTTTTTTTTAATATTTCCGCCGAAACAAAAAAATCCTATAAAATAAAATAAAAATCAAAAAATGCCAAAACAAATTCTCACGTCTAAATAAAATATCTAGGACAGGATGAACATTTTCTTGGCCCTAAAATGCAACTTTGAAAAACATGCAATTTTTCTAATTCAAATAAGATAGCAATAAACTCCGAATAAAATCAAATATTTGATTTTAATATTTTTCCATCAATATTTCATTTATTTTGGAGAAGTCATATTATCTCCTCTCATATATTTTAATATGAAATATTTTCGGAGAGAAAAATAATTGAAACCAAAAAATCCTCGTTTCAATATTTGAATAAACTCAAATATGAAAACAGGGAAATCCCCAACTCTCTCCGAGGGTCCTTGAGTTGCTTAGGATTTTGAGGATCGCGAAACGAAATGCAATAAAATATGATATGCATGAATGACCTATGTATAACATTCCAAATTGAAAATTTGGGATGTTACAAACCTACCCTCCTTAAGATGAATCTCGCCCTCGAGATTTAGGTTGGCTAGAGAATAGGTGCGGGTGGTCCTTGCAAAGATCATCCTCTCGTTCCCAGGTGGCTTCATCCTCGTTATGGTGACTCCACTGAACTTTGCAAAATTTGATAACCTTGCTGCAGGTGACTCGGCTGGCAAATTCAAGAATCCTGACTCGTAGGTCAGATCATTGTCCAACTGAATCGCTTCCAAGGGCACCGTATCTCTTAGTAGTATATCGGCCATCTCAGCATGACACTTCTTCAACTAGGAAACATGAAACACATTATGAGCTCCTGACAGTCCTTCAGGTAACTCCAACTTGTAGGCAACTTCTCCCATACATTCCAAAATTCGGCACAGTCCTACAAATCTCGGGGCTAATTTTCCCTTAACTCCAAAACGTTTCACTCCTCGCAGAGGTGACACTCGCAGATATGCTCTATCTCCAATTTCATAGGTTATTTCCTTGCGTTTCGAGTCTGCATAATCTGCCTGGACTGAGCTATCTTCAGTCTATCTCTAATCAACTTAACCTTTTCTTCAGACTCCTTGATCAGATCTGGTCCAAACAATGAACGGTCTCCAACTTCATCCCATAACAACGGTGTTCTGCACCTTCGTCCATACAGGGCTTCGAACGGTGCCATCTTCAAACTGGCTTGATAGCTATTGTTGTATGAGAACTCCACGTAGGGCAAATTTTCATCCCAACTAGATCCATAATCTAGCGCACAGGCTCGCAACATATCCTCCAGAATCTGGTTGACTCTCTCAGTCTGTCCATCCGTTTGCGGGTGGAATGCTGTACTGAACTCCAATCTCGTTCCCAAAGTCTGGTGTAGTTGATGCCAAAACTTTGAGGTAAACTGTGTTCCTCTATCTGATACTATGGTCCTTGGAACTCCATGCAGACATACGATCCTGGTCATGTATATCTTTGCCAACTTCGCACTTGTATATGTGGTTTTCACTAGGATAAAGTGAGCCACTTTGGTCAAGCGATCAACTACTACCCATATAGAATCATATCCTGATTTGGTTCTGGGTAATCCGGTGATAAAATCCATGCCAAGTTTATCCCACTTCCATTCGGGTATCGGCATAGGTTGTAACAATCCTGCTGGCTTTTGATGTTCAGCCTTCACTCTCTGACATACATCACATACGGCTACATACTCGGCAATATCTTTCTTCATACCAGTCCACCAGAAACGCTCCTTCAGATCCAAATACATCTTGGTGATTCTGGGGTGTATCGAGTATGGTGAGTCATGAGCCTCCTGAAGTATTAACTTCCTGATCTCCGTGTTATTGGGCACATAAATACTGTCCTCAGACCATAAGGTGTCGTGCTCGTCCTCACGAAAACCTTTGGCCTTTCCTTTGCCCATTCCCTCCTTTATCTCAGTAATCTCTTTGTCATCCTTATGAGCTTCTCGAATCTTTCATAACAATGTAGACTGATGCTCCGTTGTTGCAACAAAACCTCTAGGAACAATCTCCAATCGAAGTTCCCTGAGATCCTCTGCTAACTCCTTTGGCAATCCCGTGCTTATTAGGGTATTAGCATAGCTCTTCCGGTTCAAAGCGTCGGCTACGACATTGGCCTTGCCTGGATGATAATGAAGCTTCATATCATAATCCTTTATAAGCTCCAACCATCTCCTCTGCCCAAGGTTCAACTCCTTATGTGTGAAAATGTACTTCAAACTCTTATGATCCGTGTACACATCACAATGATTTCCAATAAGATAATGTCTCCAAGTCTTGAGCGCATGCACTACAGCTACTAACTCCAAATCATGCGTGGCATAATTCAATTCGTGCGGTCTTATTTGTCGTGAGGCATACGAAACAACTCTTCAGTCTTGCATAAGCACACTTCCAAGTCCTAGGCGAGAGGCATCGCAATACACTTGAAACTCCTTACGTATATATGGCAGAATCAACACTGGGGCTGTAGTCAAACGTTTCTTTAACTCCTGCAAACTTGCCTCACATTCTTCCGGCCATTTAAATTTGGTATCCTTCTTCAATAACTCCGTCATTGGCTTCGCAATCTTGGAAAAATTCTCTATGAATCTCTGATAGTATCCTACGAGTCCAAGAAAACTGCGGATCTCGCTAACTGAAGTGGGTGCCAACCATTCAGTAACTGACTGAACCTTGATAGGATCTACTGCTACACCTTCTCCTAATATAACATGTCCAAGGAATCTGACTTCCTTCTACCAAAACTCACATTTGCTGAACTTGGCATACAACTGGTGTTCCCGGAGTTTCTCGAGAACTAAACGCAAATGCTCCTTGTGCTCCTCCTCATTCTTCGAGTATACCATTATATCATCAATGAACACCACAACAAACTTATCCAAATATTCCATGAACACCTTGTTCATCATGCTCATGAAATAGGCAGGGGCGTTAGTCAGTCCGAAGGACATGACCGTATACTCATACAACCCGTACCGTGTGGTGAAGGCTGTCTTTGGTATATCCTTCTCTCGAATCTTCAACTTGTGATATCCTGATCGCAAATCGATCTTTGAAAACACCTTAGCTCCTTGCAGTTCGTCAAACAAATTATTGATCATCGGCAGTGGGTATTTGTTCTTGATCATCACCTCATTCAATGCACGATAATCAACAACCATCCTTAAAGACTTATCCTTCTTCTCAACCAAAAGCACTGGGGCTCCCCATGGTGATGAACTCCGTCAAATGTAACCTTTCTCCAATAACTCCTTGATCTGCTTCTTAATCTCTTCCAAATCATTCGCGAGAATCCGGTATGGTCGCTTCGATATAGGCCCGGTGCGTGGCAACAGTTCTATCAAAAACTCGATGTCTTGATCCGGTGGCATGCCTGGTAATTCCTCTGGAAAAACATCTGGGTAATCCTTCACTACAGGCACTTCCTACTGAATAATTCCCATGAGGGTATTTACTTGGCTACTCCTAGGCGCATGCCTAGATACATACTTAATCCTTTTTCCCTTCGGGGTGGTGAGATAAATTGACTTACTAAGACAGTCAATGCTTCCTCCATACTTTGACATCCAGTCCATGCCTAATATCACATCTAATCCTTGTGACTCCAAGATTATTAGGTCGGACGGAAAAACATGGCTACCAATGGTTAAGGGTATCTGGTCGCACCATCGACTAGCCATATACTCTGCTCCAGGTGAACTTACTAACAGAGGGGTCCTAAGGGTTTGGGTTGGTAATTTAAACTTATCCACGAATCCCCTTGATATGTATGAATGCGATGCACCAGTATCAAAAAGAACAAGGGCGGTAAAAGACTTAACCAAATTTACCAATAACCGCGCGGGCTGCTCTTCAACCTCCTCCACATTAACGTGGTTCACTTGTCCTTTGTTGAATGGATTGGGCTTCTTCCCAGTGCTCCCATTACCGTTTCCATTCTCCGCTTCAGGGCACTCTGTGGCATAGTGTCCAGTCTTCCCGCACTTGAAACAAGTAATGTGGCTTAGGTCTCTCTTGGCGGGTGTGGCTGGATTGGAACGATTCTGATTGTTGCTTGCTCCATTCCCATTCCCATTCCTTAGGCCAGTATAATTATGGGTACTTCCTCCATTGTGGGTGTGGCCTCCATGGTTATGAACAAGTCCTCCCAAGTTCGGGGTTAGGCGAGGCTTCTACTGAGTTCCTGAATTATACCTTCCTTGTCCATACTTCCTCTTACGGCTCTCAATCTGCTGCTGCTTCCCTTCAATCATAAGAGCCTTATCTACCAACTCATGGTAGTTGTTGAATGTTGCCACCATCAACTGCATGCTCATCTCATCATTCAGCCCTTCCATAAACTTCTCCTGCTTCGCAGCATCTGTGGCCACATCGTCAGGGGCATAGCGAGATACCTTGCTAAACTCATCCACGTACTGAGCCACAGTACGGTTCCCCTGGCATAAGTTGCGAAACTCACACTTCTTCATATTGATAGCTCCAGTTGAGACATGGGCTATGCAGAAAGCTTGCTGAAACTGGTCCCATGTAACAGTGGCTATAGGGTAGGTGACAGTATAATTCTCACACCATGAGGCTGCTGGTCCATCCAACTGATGTGCGGCAAAACACACCTTCTCAGCATCGGTACATCCTGCAGTGGTTAACTCCCTTCCAATTGCTACCTCTTTTAGCACTGCGTTGGTTTTCCCCGAAGAGGAAGGGATGATGCAGCAAAGTAGAGTAAGTATTTCCCTTAGTTTTTGAGAACCAAGGTATCAATCCAGTAGGAGGCTACGCACGAGTCCCTCGCACCTGCACAAAACAAATAAATCCTCGCAACCAACGCAAATAGGGGTTGTCAATCCCTATAGGGCCACTTACGAGAGTGCGATCTGATAGATATGATAAGATAATATTTTTGGTATTTTTATGATAAAGATGCAAAGTAAAATAACGGCAAAGTAAATAGCAAAGTAAATAACTAAGTAGTAGGAGATTGATATGATAAAGATAGACCCGGGGGCCATAGGTTTCACTAGTGGCTTCTCTCGAGAGCATAAGTATTCTACGGTGGGTGAACAAATTACTGTTGAGCAATTGACAGAATTGAGCATAGTTATGAGAATATCTAGGTATGATCATGTATATAGGCATCACGTCCGAGACAAGTAGACCGACTCTGCGTGCATCTACTACTATTACTCCACTCATCGACCGCTATCCAGCATGCATCTAGAGTATTAAGTTAAAAACAGAGTAACGCCTTAAGCAAGATGACATGATGTAGAGGGATAGACTCATGCAATATGAAGAAAACCCCATCTTGTTAACCTCAATGGCAACAATACAATATGTGCCTTGCTGCCCTTACTGTCACCAGGAAAGGACACCGCAAGATTGAACCCAAAGCTAAGCACTTCTCCCATTGCAAGAAAGATCAATCTAGTAGGCCAAACCAAACTGATAATTCGAAGAGACTTGCAAAGATAACCAATCATACATAAAAGAATTCAGAGAAGATTCAAATATTATTCATAGATAGACTTGATCATAAACCCACAATTCATCGGTCTCAACAAACACACCGCAAAAAGAAGATTACATCGAATAGATCTCCACAAGAGAGGGGGAGAACTTTGCATTGAGATTCAAAAAGAGAGAAGAAGCCATCTAGATACTAACTATGGACCCATAGGTACGAAGTAAACTACTCACACTTCATCAGAGAGGCTATGGTGTTGATGTATAAGCCCTCCGTGATCGGTGCCCCCTCTGGTGGAGCTCCAGAACAGGCCCCAAGATGGGATCTCGTGGATATAGAAAGTTACGACGGTGGAATTAGGGTTTTCGCTCCGTATCTGATCGTTTTGGCTCCCCAAGCTTAATTCCCGCTCGTTCTCAAGTAGGTAAATGATAAAAATAGAATTTTTGATGCGGAGTGCTACTTGGCATAATTTTAATGTAATTCTTCTTAATTGTGGTATGAATATTCAGATCCGAAAGATTCAAGACAAAAGTTCATATTGACATAGAAAATAATAATACTTCAAGCATACTAACAAAGCAATTATGTCTTCTCAAAATAACATGGCTAAAGAAAGTTATCCCTACAAAATCATATAGTCTGGCTATGCTCTATATTCACCACACAAAATATTTAAATCATGCACAACCCCGATGACAAGCCAAGCAATTGTTTCATGCTTTTGACATTCTCAAAACTTTTTCAATTTTCACGCAATACATGAGCATGAGCCATGGATATAGCACTATAGGTGGAATAGAGTGGTGGTTGTGGAGAAGACAAAAAGGGAGAATATAGTCTCACATCAACAAGGCGTATCAACGGGCTGTGGAGATGCCCATCAATAGATATCAATGTGAGTGAGTAGGGATTGCCATGCAACGGATGCACTAGAGCTATAAGTATATGAAAGCTCAAAAAGAAACTAAGTGGGTGTGCATCCAACTTGCTTGCTCATGAAGATCTAGGGCAATTTGAGGAAGCCCATCATTGGAATATACAAGCCAAGTTCTATAATGAAAAATTCCCACTAGTATATGAAAGTGATAACATGAGAGACTCTCTACTATGAAGATCATGATGCTACTTTGAAGCACAAGTGTGGTAAAAGGATAGTAACATTGTCCCTTCTCTCTTTTTCTCTCATTTTTTTATTTGGGCCTTTTCTCTTTTTTATGGCCTCTTTTCTTTCTCCTTTTTTATTTGGGCTTCTTTGGCCTCTTTTATTTATTTTTCGTCCGGAGTCTCATCCCGACTTTGGGGGAATCATAGTTTCCATCATCCTTTCCTCACTGGGACAATGCTCTAATAATGATGACATCACACTTTTATTTTTCTTACAACTCAACAATTACAACTCGATACTTAGAACAAAATATGACTCTATATGAATGCCTCCGGCGGTGTACCGGGATATGCAATGATGCATGAGTGACATGTATGAAAGAATTATGAATGGTGGCTTTGCCACAAATACGATGTCAACTACATGATCATGCTAAGCAATATGACAATGATGGAGTGTGTCATAAACGGAAAAGTGGAAAGTTGCATGGTAATATATCTCGGAATGGCGGTGGGAATGCCATAATAGGTAGGTATGGTGGCTGTTTTGAGGAAGGTATATGGTGGGTGTATGATACCGGCGAAAGGTGCGCGGTATTAGAGAGGCTAGCAAAGGTGGAAGGGTGAGAGTGCGTATAATCCATGGACTCAACATTAGTCATAAAGAACTCATATACTTATTGCAAAAATCTACAAGTTATCAAAGCAAAGTATTACGCGCATGCTCCTAGGGGGATAGATTGGTAGGAAAAGACCATCGCTCATCCCCGACCGCCACTCATAAGGAAGACAATCAATAAATAAATCATGCTCTGACTTCATCACATAACAGTTCACCATACGTGCATGCTACGGGAATCACAAGCTTCAACACAAGTATTTCTCAAATTCACAACTACACAACTAGCATGACTTTAATATCACCATCTCCATATCTCAAAACAATTATCAAGTATCAAACTTATCTGAAAGATATAAGTGAAGTACTAGAGCAAAATTATATAACTCAAAAGATATAAGCGAAGCACATAGAGTATTCTAACAAATTCCAAATCATGTATGGATCTCTCAAAAGGTGTGTACAGCAAGGATGATTTTGGTAAACTAACAAGCAAAGACTCAAATCATACAAGACGCTCCAAGCAAAACACATATCATGTGGTAAATAAAAATATAGCTCCAAGTAAAGTTACCGATAGAAGTAGACGAAAGAGGGGATGCCTTCCGGGGCATCCCCAAGCTTTGGCTTTTAGGTGTCCTTAGATTATCTTGGGGGTGCCATGGGCATCCCCAAGCTTAGGCTCTTGCCACTCCTTTCTCCATAATCCATCAAATCTTTACCCAAAACTTGAAAACTTCACAACACAAAACTTAAAGTAGAAAATCTCGTGAGCTCCTTTAGTGAAAGAAAACAAAAGACCACTTCAAGGCACTGTAATGAACTCATTATTTATTTATATGGGTGTTATACCTACTGTATTACAACTTCTCTATGGTTTATAAACTATTTTACTAGCCATAGATTCATCAAAATAAGCAAACAACACACGAAAAACAGAATCTGTCAAAAACAGAACAGTCTGTAGTAATCTGTAGCTAGCTCAAGATCTGGAACCCCAAAAATTCTAAAATAAATTGCTTGACGTGAGGAATTTATCTATTAATCATCTTCACAAAGAATTAACTAAATATCACTCTGAAAATAAAAATGACAGCAGTTCTCGTGAGCTCTAAAGTTTCTGTTTTTACAGCAAGTTCAACAAGACTTTCCCGAAGTCTTCCGAATGGTTCTACTTGGCACAAACACTAATTAAACACAAAAAACACAACCAAAATAGAGGCCAGATAAATTATTTATTGAATAACATAAGGTAAAAATATTGGGTTGTCTCCCAACAAGGGCTTTTCTTTAAAGCCTTATAGCTAGGCATAATATTTCAATGATGCTCACATGAAAGACAAGAATTGAAGCACAAAGAGAGCATCATAAAACACGTGACAAACGCATCTAAGTCTAACATACTTCCTATGCATAGGCATCTTATAGGCAAACTAATTATCAAGGCAAGCAAAAACTAGCATATGCAAGGAAGCAGAAAGAAACAATAGCAATCTCAACATAACAAGAGGTAATTTAGTAACATAAAAATTTCTACCACCATATTTTCCTCTCTCATAATAATTATATGTAGGATCATAAGAAAATTCAACAAAATAGCTATCACATAAAATATTTTCAACATGATCCACATGCATGCAAAGTTGACACTCTTCCAAAATAGTGGGATTAACATTAACTAAAGTCATGACCTTTCCAAACCCACTTTCAATAATATTGCAAACACTATTATCAATCTCATATTAATCATGGGGCTTAAATAAATTTTCAAGATCAAAAGAAGAATCACCCCAATCATGATCATTACAACAAGTAGTAGACATAGCAAAACTAGCATCCCCAAGCTTAGGGTTTTGCATATTATTAGCACAATTGACATCAAGAGAATTTATAGTGAAATCATTGCAATCATGCTTTTTATTCAAAGATCTATCGTGAATCACTCCATAAGTTACTTCATCACAATTTTCAGATTCACGAATTTCAAACAAAACTTCATAAAGATAATCTAGTGCACAAAACTCACTAGCAATTGGTTCATCATAATTGGATCTCTTAAAAAGATTAGCAAGCAGATGAGGATCCATAGATCGTAGGTTCTCTATTTAGTAATAAATAAACAACTATACCAACCATACGAGTAAACAAGAAACGGGCAAAAAGAGGCAAATAGAGAAAGAGAGGGAGGATAGAGAGAGAGAGAGGGCGAATAAAACGGCAAGGGTGAAGTGGGGGAGATGAAAACGAGAGGCAAATGGCAAATAATGTAATGCGGGAGATAAGGGTATGTGATGGGTACTTGGTATCTTGACTTTTGTGTAGACCTCCCCGGCAACCGCGCCAGAAATCCTTCTTGCTACCTCTTTTAGCACTGCGTTGGTTTTCCCCGAAGAGGAAGGGATGATGCAGCAAAGTAGCGTAAGTATTTCCCTCAGTTTTTGAGAACCAAGGTATCAATCCAGTAGGAGGCTACGCGCGAGTCCCTCGCACCTGCACAAAACAAATAAATCCTCGCAACCAACGCAAATAGGGGTTGTCAATCCCTATAGGGCCACTTACGAGAGTGAGATCTGCTAGATATGATAAGATAATATTTTTGGTATTTTTATGATAAAGATGCAAAGTAAAATAAAGGCAAAGTAAATAACTAAGTAGTAGGAGATTGATATGATAAAGATAGACCCAGGGGCCATAGGTTTCACTAGTGGCTTCTCTCGAGAGCATAAGTATTCTACAGTGGGTGAACAAATTACTATTGAGCAATTGACAGAATTGAGCATAGTTATGAGAATATCTAGGTATGATCATGTATATAGGCATCACGTCCGAGACAAGTAGACCGACTCCTGCCTGCATCTACTACTATTACTCCACTCGTCGACCACTATCCAGCATGCATCTAGAGTATTAAGTTAAAAACAGAGTAACGCCTTAAGCAAGATGACCTGATGTAGAGGGATAGACTCATGCAATATGAAGAAAACCCAATATTGTTAACCTCGATGGCAACAATACAATACGTGCCTTGCTGCCCTTACTGTCACCGGGAAAGGACACTGCAAGATTGAACCCAAAGCTAAGCACTTCTCCCATTGCAAGAAAGATCAATCTAGTAGGCCAAACCAAACTGATAATTCAAAGAGACTTGCAAAGATAACCAATCATACGTAAAAGAATTCAGAGAAGATTCAAATATTATTCATAGATAGACTTGATCATAAACCCACAATTCATCGATCTCAACAAACACACCGCAAAAAGAAGATTACATCGAATAGATCTCCACAAGAGAGGGGGAGAACTTTGCATTGAGATTCAAAAAGAGAGAAGAAGCCATCTAGCTACTAACTATGGACCAATAGGTCTGAAGTAAACTACTCACACTTCATCGGAGAGGCTATGGTGTTGATGTAGAAGCCCTCCATGATCGATGCCCCCTCCGGTGGAGCTCCGGAACAAGCCCCAAGATGGGATCTCGTGGATACAGAAAGTTACGGCGATGGAATTAGGGTTTTGGCTTCGTATTTGATCATTTGGGGGTACGTGGGTATATATAGGAGGAAGAAGTACAACGGTGGAGCAACAGAGGGACCACGAGGGTGAAGGGCCGCCTGGGGGGTGCGCCCCTACCTCGTGGCCTCCTGTTACGTGGCTTGATGTAGGGTCCGAGTCTCCTGAGTTGTATTCGATGAGAAAATCATGTTCCCGAAGGTTTCATTCCGTTTGGACTCCGTTTGATATTCCTTTTCTTCGAAACCCTAAAACAGGCAAAAAACAGCAATTCTGGGCTGGGCCTCCGGTTAATAGGTTAGTCCCAAAAATAATATAAAAGTGGATAATAAAGCCCAATAATGTCCAAAACAGTAGATAATATAGCATGGAGCAATCAAAAATTATAGATACATTGGAGATGTATCACCAATCCTGCGGAGCCAATCATCTGCTACTATGGGCTCGGTGCTACTGGAAAACACCGGCGGTTGCAACCTTAGAAAACAGGCTAAGTTATCAACTGGTGGTGGTGGTGGGTTGTTGTTGTTGTTGTTGCCTTGGTTCTGAACTAACAACTGCATCAGGGTATTCTGCTGCTGGATCAACTGAGTGAGCTCCGGTGGGAAGGTAAATCCGGGGTCACATCTCGGAGGCATCTGAGGGTTTAGAGGGAGGAGAATAGAATAGAATGAGGTCTAATGAGAGAAACACTACCCAGATGTACATGAGACAAACATAATCATATCACTCAATCAATCAAGCAAGGGCATACAATCGATCTAACTATCATTACAGAAGTGCTCGGACTATACTATATACATGGTGGAATACTACTATTGATGTGGTGGTTTACTAAAAATATTGATCGGTCGAAGACTCCATGATGTCTGCTCCAGCTTCATCTTCATAGTCATCATCGCTATCGTCGGGGACCGAGTCGGTGTGGTTGATGATGATGTAGTCCTCGGACGAATCTCCTTGGGTTCATCGTCTTCTCCTCCTGGCGCGGGGTCTCCCATGAATATTCCTAGCTTCATTGTTAGGTCGGCATTCTTATCCACCAGTATGACGATTTCTTCCTCATAATCTTCGTGAGTAGCCTTGAGTTCTTCCTCCAGTTCCGTGATCCTTGTCATCGCCTTCTTCAGATCTATCTTGCTTGCGCACATCTGGTTCTCCCGGTGACGAATGTGCTGGTTTAACTCCTGGATGAAAGCTGCAATTGATTTATCTTTTGTTGGTGCTGATCATCTCCCATTGCTCATCTCGGCGCCCACAAATCTGGTAGATAGTATCCTTAAGCTCCTTTTGGTAAACTTCTCCAATGCGTCCCATGGTGATGTGAGCTGCCATTTTCTTTCCTAGACTCCAGGTTGGTGCATCAAAGGAAAACTCTATGGGCTTAGTGACTGGCGTGAATGTTCTTCCTGAAACTTGAACTTGAATCATCCATTGCTCCTCTTTTTGTAAAATGGCGTTGTAAGTCCCGGTGAAGCTTGGTATTCCTATGTTCAGGTACCTAGTGACTTCCTTCAAGTGTCGTCCAAAAGGTGCGTCTTCATCCGGTTGTGCAAACTTGTTCCTTGCGTCCGCCATCCTAAAGAGTAGAAAATGGAGATGAGTCAGAAATGAGAAGAGAATAGTGATCTAGGGCTTTAGCTTAGTGGTTGTGTCCTACACTCGGCGTGTGCTCTGATACCATCTTGTAGTGACCCAACCTCAAATGGTCAAGTCTCTGTGCTTCCATGTCATCCCTGGATCGGTAATGCTGACACACACAGTACTCAAAGGATTTATAACAGAGTAGCAATCACACACTTATTACATAGACTGTCTCAAAAGAGAACTTATTACAATAAATATGGCTTAAGGCCATCTAATACGATAACAGCGGAAGGCTTGGAAGATAAAGTGAGTCCATCAACTCCAACGGCATAGCTGAGCTGCACGGCAACGACCTAACGAACCTTACTCCTCGTCTGAAAAGTCTGCAACATAATACGTTGCAGCCCAAAAACAGGTCAGCACATGTAATATGCTGGCAATATAACATAGTAGAGAAAGAACAGAATAATGCTATCACTACATGCATATTTGGCTGGTGGAAAGCTCTATGGTTATAGTTTTTGCGAAAAGCCAATTTTCCCTACAACAAAGGAATATATTTTATTTAACTATCATGGTAGTTGAAACATCATTGAGAAGGTTCCTCCAACTCAATCCCAATTAAAAGTAATTATCAACCCAACAATATTAGTTTAGAGTGATGAGATACATATGATAATCCAAGTACTAGATACTCAAGAATTGTCCATAACCGGGGACACGGCTAACCATGATTAGATTGTACACTCTGCAGAGGTTTATGCACTTTTCCCCACAAGACCCGATCTCCTCCGTTGGATTTCTCGCACAACAGGGTGTTTGAGAAACGGATGACCGAGACACAGTCTTTCAGAAACATTTACTCTTTACTCCGGGCAGACCATACCAACCTACATCCCTCTACCTGTTGATCTACCTCTTCAAGAGCTCGTGGAACTTACTCAGCTATGCTAGAGCCCATAATAGCATGTGGATGCACACGGAAGTTTCTAGCATGAAATATCTCAGTTCCCTTTGAGCCTGGGTGGCGTACCTTAGGATTATCACACGGGTACTCCGGGATATCCTAGGACAACACTGGATTCTCCGGGTGCCCGACAAACAATCCACCCAGATGTGTATTCAACTTGCCACCTTAAGTTGAACCATTAATTAACAATCTCACATCTGTCATGGATTTCACTCACCCAAACCACGTCTACAAGCATAGCATAGCAATGTAAGCAATACATGGAAGTAAATCCCAAGGGTTTGATAATAACATGGCAATAGGTTCTACCTCATTAACTACTTCCCAACCCACATGTTAATTACATCCTAGTCATGCAATGTTTGAGGATTGGAGCTAATGCATAAAAACTGGGTGATAATGGGGTATGATCAAAGTGTTACTTGCCTTGCTGATGATCCGCAAAACCTAAAGATTTGAAGTAGCACGCTTCGCACTCCGGGTGTTCTATCGCAAACAAAAAATATCATACATAAGCAATCAAGCAAAGAAACATGGGTAAATCTCAAATAAGTAGATCTAACCAGAAAGTTCAACTTAAGAACTCCGGTTTGCAAAAAGAATCAAATCAAACGGGGCAACGAAACTCAAACTGCGAAAGAAACAAGGTCCGTTTACTATTCTGAACTAAAGTCAAATTTTACAGTATCAAAATCTTGTTCAAGTTGATTAAACAGAAAGAGGGTTTTGAGACGAAGATCTAAGCCCTTGAATCGCCTGATTCCGACAAACGAGCAAAAAGATAAACTAAAATGAAAATCGGATCAGAAATCACGATCGAAAATAATCATGGAAAATCCGAGAAAAAGAAAAACTGACAAACAGGCTAACGAACGAACGTTCGCTGTCTGCAGCTAATGAGTGAACACCGTTCGTTAAAATGAACGTACGGACAAACGTCCGCTAAATAACTAAACCGAGAAAAACCGGTGAACCGTTCTATTAAAAAAACTTAGGGTTTCCTAAAAAACTGGATCTGTTCTTTAAAAAAACCGAACGGCGGCTTTACCTCCGGCGAGGTGGGGCGGCGCGGGTGGAAGGGGCGATGTGGCAGCGGCGCTCGGTGGCGGCAACGCGGCAAAGGCGGGGCGGCGCCGGTTGCGGCGGGGTGCGGCGGTGGTGGCGGGAATCGGGGGCGGGGCGGGGTATTTATAGGAGGGGGTGCTTGCTTGGGCGAGGGGGCAAGCAGCGCGCGGGGGGGGGGGGGGGGGAGAGTCCGGCCGGACTCGGCCTCGCGGGCGGCGGCGCGCTCCCGTTCTCCTGGAAGGAGACGACACAGGGAGGTGGGCCGGCTGACTTGGGCTTCGGCCCAGTCGGCGGAGGAAACTCTTTTTTTTAATATTTCCACCAAAACCAAAAAATCCTATAAAATAAAATAAAAATCTAAAAATGCCAAAACAAATTTTCACCATCTAAATAAAATATCTAGGATAGGATGAACATTTTCTTGGCCCTAAAACAAATTTGAAAAATGTGCAATTTTTCTAATTCAAATAAAATAGCAAGAAACTCCGAATAAAATCAAATATTTGATTTTAATATTTTTCCTCCAATATTTCATTTATTTTGAAGAAGTCATATTATCTTCTCTCATATATTTTAATATGAAATATTTTTGGAGAGAAAAATAATTAAAACCAAAAATCCTCGTTTCAATATTCCCCAACTCTCTCCGAGGGTCCTTGAGTTGCTTAGGATTTCGAGGATCGCGAAACAAAATGCAATAAAATATGATATGCATGAATGATCTATGTATAACATTCACCCGACCCCCAACACACGGGTGCTCTCCCACCACCCACGACCATGGCGGAGAAGTTGAGGGTTTAGGGTTCCGGCGAGATGTCGACAGCAAAACCCCTCCCCCGCAATCAATCGCGGCGCCCCCGCCTCCACTCCCCCGCGCGGCCCGCGGCTGCCTCCGACGCCGCGGCCGCGAAGCCCGCCATGCAGCTACGCAAGCTCGTCTTCACCACCATCGACAGGCTGCAGCTGGAGACGCACGGCCACACCCTCACCGCGTGCGTCCTCTCCGCCCGCATCGTCCTCGACAAGCCTTCCAGGCAGACCCGCGTCGCCGAGTGCCTTGTCAGTGACCCCACCGACACCGTCCTCTTCACCGCCCGCAATAACCAGAGTAAGTATTAAATGCCCCCTTCCCTCGCCCGTCTGATCCGCTCTGCTTTGCTTGCCCTATGGATGCATATTGTACCTTTCCATTGTCCCTTAGTTTTTTATGGACGGACGGATTGATTCGCCCCCTGCTGTTTGCTGAGAACGCCCTCCCCTAGTATAGATTTGTAGATGATTTCTGTAGATCTAATTGCTGTTGTGGCTTCCCTCCTGTTGGAGGGAGCAGCTTCATCTTCCTTCGCTTGCTGCATTGTTGTTTACCTCGTTACATGCTTGTTGATCCATAGACTGTTTGGGGACAGAAGATGGCTTGCAGTTGCTTACCATTGGTGCAGTCATCATTTTGTCTTCTGATTCACTAGTGCCTGTACCAATGTACTAGGTGCTGTATTGGGGGAGAAATATTTCAAATCGACTTGTATGTACATGTTGATTTCCAAGGGACATGTAGCGTAGTTAAAAAATGCTGCTTACAATACATGCTTGTTTGTTAATCGAATATCCGGGAATCAGTTTCAGTTACCATCTGTGATGTTTTTTTGGGTCCTGCATTGTAGTAGAAGGCTTTAAATTTGGCTTGTAGGCACATGACAAGCTGTGTGTGTGCTTATTTATTCATGAACCATTGGGGAATTAGTTGCAGTAGCCATCGATCGATTTGGGTTGGACAGTGCAATGGATGATGACCTGTATCCGCGTTTGATTTACTTACTGATTTTGTTTCCTCCGCTGGTGATGCTTCCTGAAGGCGCTGGCCAAGGACTGATGCAGTTAAGGAAGGCGGTCAACCGCCTCTACGAGAACAAGGCCCAACTCAACTCCATCTCCATGCACCTTGGCAAGATCGTTGGTAATGGACACTACCTAAGTCATATCTTTCTTTCTAGATAGCATTCTAGTGTGGTAACATATGATTTAGAACTGCCTATTCATGATGCTATACAAACTTTGAAAATTGGTACTTCAGTCAAATGTGCTTCCTCTCTGAACAACTGTTTCTACTTATCCATCCTGGAGACCGATTGCATGCTATCGTAGATGGGTCTGGTTGTGCAGCGCTGCTGTTGTGTTACTACTACTGTGGTTTATGTTGACTGAAAATGGGCTGCTTTGTTTTAGAGGAGTGCCACTGATCTGATACTGCGGGATCTGCAAAATAACCCTGACATGTGGCTGCAAGTGGTGCACATCCTGCTGAACTCCCAGAACCTCAACACCGAGTTCTTTTCCCTTCAAGTAAGCTTTTGTTCTAGAATGTTTTAATTTGAGTAGTTTACAAGGTTGTTCCCAACTAAATGAAGGTTGATCGATGTCGTGGCTGCAGCTGGTCTTGGATTAGACCATGCATGTTTTACATTCAGTACTGCCAGCACTCGCCATTTATTACACTTGCTATTGTGGTTCACCGGTTATATTAGGAAATGGCGCTGCTAATATTTTCTTCTCGAACTCGTAACCGGTTTTAAGCGGTTAAAATGCCCAGTTTCTTGGTATCCTATTGGGCCATGTTTGTTTGTGTTTCCCTATTTATTTCGTAGTTGACCAGTTATGTCCTGGCCAAACATGTATGTTCAGCCCCAAGGAAACATTATATCCTATTTTGTGTAATGGCAATTAACAAACAAAAGCACATCAGAGCTAATATTAATTAATATTATTTATCAAGTGCCCCAAAGTTAACCATATTTCTGTTCACATTTGACACAAATATCAAATTATCATTTCCTATGCAGTTTAGAAAAGAAAAACATGCAATTGGCTTGATGCATTCCTTCGTTTTGTCTTACACACAGACATGTGAAACTCTGATGATAAGAAGACAATTTGATTATTTTATTGACGGTGCCATAGGAACTGAGTTGATTTTGTATTACGAGCTCTCTAGGTCGATGGAATAATCAAATGTTCTTAATGTTGTTTTTCAGGATCAGGAAACAACAAAGGTGAAGATGTGAATGAAGGTGTGTTTCTACCAATTTGTTAAGTTGTGTTCAACACATTTGAACATGCAGTATGCTACATGAAAATCCCATGGTGTAGAAAAGATGGATGTTTAATAGGATTCTGCTTTGGTGTGTGAGCTCAAATGTCATGTCTGTACGTGTTTGTACAATACTAATTTGATTGGCTGGTTACTGCCAGCTGTTGAGCATCTCACTACTTGAATATAATTGACTCGTGCACATAATTGTTTGTAATCTACGGGAAAGCCCTTAATAGTCAGCTGACCTTATGCCTACTGCGTGTATCCTGACCTTAATAGTCATCGTGATAGTGCGAACCATTCATGCATTTACACATTCATGATTTCCTCCGCTGTTTGTAATTCTTTTGGTTAACTGTGCTAGCAGATATTGCCTCGAAGTGTCATTTTTGGAGTCTCGTCTCTTTTACAAGAGCTGTCTAAGAATAAGCAGATCATCATTTCACCATCTTCGGCCGCCCCAGGGTATGTCATCTCTTTGGCCTCTTCCAGCACTGTCTTCTTTGTTCTTGACTATAAAAATTGATGCATGTGCCATGTTCTATAGTGGAAAATCACTGGTAGCTTGTATTGTCCAAACTTGCACTGTGTTGGTACTTATCGTTTGCAAAATATATCTCAGTTTTCGCTGTTATGAGAATGTTATATGCATGGTTTCCTGTTAAATCTAAAGTTCTGCAACAGATTTTCATCGTTATGAGAATTTTGTATTCACGGATTCACTTGATTTTGTTTCTAAATTTTCATAATTTATTATTTGTAGATGCTGTCTTCATTCTTCAAAAGATGGGTGTACATGAGCTGTAGGAAGAAGAATCTTGAAGAAAAACCACACCCAGAATGCGTTTTAGCTCACTGGAGCTAGTTATGTGTATATTTACTTGTATTTATAACCAAATACCAGATTTGTACTATGTACTTTGCTTGGCTGTTGTAATGCACTATCTCAGTTTTGTGTGTACAGGATTATAGTGTACTTTGGTTGGCTGTTGTATGAAAAATTATGCCTTATTGGCTCTTTTTGAATGAAATTATCTAATTGCACAAATATAGAATTGACCTGTGGTAATTGGTTCCCATTTTACTAGTGGGACCTACTTTAAAATGGAAAAGAAACAAAAGAAAACTGACAAATGGGCTAGAAAAAGTCTGAGGCCCAAAAAAATGTGGACTGTAGAAGGCTGTTGCCAAAAAAATAGAAGTCTGGTGGGCTTGGCCCATGTAGCTGACCAAACTTGAAAGAAAAAAAATAAATGGGCTGAATTATTGGGCTCGGCCCATGTAAAACACCGAATCAGACCGGGCTGAATCTTATCAAAGACCTTTTCAATTGGTCGCAATTTTGCCACGTCAGCTTGCCACGTCGGATCCGATGTGGCCTGGGTAAAGAGCTAGCGACCAAACAGAAGGTCATAGGATCAACGACCTTTTGTTTTGGTCGTGGAATTCCACGACCTTCTCATAGAGAAGGTCGTTATTTCAGTTTACGACCACCAACTTTTGACCTTCTGTTTTTGGTCACAAAAAGGACGCAAATGAAAAACAATGATCTTTCAGTGACCAATAGTGATGGTCGCAAGTTGACATATTTCTTGTAGTGATGATGGGCTAGGGATAACTTATTTTAGCGTTGATATTTTGAAAGACATGGTTGCTTGTTGGTTTGCTTGAGTATCTAAATCATCATGTCAAAACTAGACTATTGCTTTGAATAATATAAAAGTCCAAATGTCCATGCTATAAAGAAAATAATATGAGATGACACGTTATGCAACATTCCACATCAAAAATTCTGTTTTTATCATTTACCTACTCGAGGACGAGCAGGAATTAAGCTTGGGGATGCTGATACGTCTCCAATGTATCTATAATTTCTGATTGTTCCATGCTGTTATATTATCATTCTTGGATGCTTTATAATCATTTTGTATCATTTTTTGGTACTAACCTAGTGACATAGTGCCAAGTGCTAGTTGCTGTTTTTTTGCATGTTTTTACATCGCAGGTAATCAATATCAAATAGAGTCCAAACGCAGCAAAACTTTTTGTGGATTTTTTTTTGGACCAGAAGACATCAAATGGGTCGGAGAAGCGCCTGGGGGTGCTTTAAGGGGAGCACAACCCACCAGGGCGCACCTCGAGGCCCAGGCGCGCCCTGATGGGTTGTGCCCACCTCCGGTGCCCCCCGGACCGCCTCTTTGCTCTATAAATACCCCAATATTCCAAAAAACCCTAGGGGAGTCGACGAAAATCAATTCCAGCCGCCGCAGAGTCCAGAACCACCAGATCCAATCTAGACACCATCACGAAGGGGTTCACCACTTCCATTGGTGCCTCTCCGATGATGCATGAGTAGTTCTTTGTAGACCTTCGGGTCCGTAGTAAGTAGCTAGATGGCTTCATCTCTCTTATTTGATTCTCAATACAATGGTCTCTTGCAGATCCATATGATGTAACTCTTTTGCGGTGTGTTTGTTGGGATCCGATGAACTTTGAGTTTATGATCAGACCAGGGAGCATAGCTCTATTCTTTGATTCACTTAGGATTTATATCTGTTGATCATTATGAGGAACTTGAAAGATGAAAGAACCAAGATTTTTCCCTCAACTACGAGGGGAGGTAAGGAACTGCCATCTACCTCTGCACGTGATTCACCTTCTGTTATGAGTAAATTTGCGACACCTACTCCTGCTATTCATTCTGATATGTCGCATATTATTGATGATGCCACTTCTGCTTTGCATGATAATTATGATGAAACTACTTCTATGCTTGATAATATTGTGCCATTAGGTGAATTTCTTGATGAAAAACTTGCTAGGGTTAGAGAGAATGAAATTATTGAAACTGATAATATTGATGAAAGTGGTGATGAAGATTCTCCCCCTAGATATGAATTGCCTATTGTGCCTGAAGGTTGTGTTATGGATGAAGAAACCGCTAGAGACTTTTTAGCTTGCAATCATAGATATGATCTTAAGAAATTGTTAGCTAAGCTGAAAGAAAAATCCTTGAATGCTAGAATGAAATATGACCCTACTTTTTCTACTTCACCTATTTGTATCACTGATATAGATTATGATTTCTCTATCGATCCTGAGATAATTACTTTGGTTTAATCTGATCCTTTTTATGGCCATGAATCTAAAATTGTTGGGGCACATCTTACTAAATTAAATGATATAGCCACCCTATTCACTAATGAGGAGAAAATTCGTTACTACTATATCCTTAAGTTATTTCCATTCTCATTAAAGGGTGATGCTAAAATATGGTTTAATTCTCTTGCTCCTGGTTGTGTGCGTAGTCCCCAGGATATGATTTATTACTTCTCTGCTAAATATTTCCCCGCTCATAAAAAACAAGCTGCCTTAAGGGAAATATATAATTTTGTGCAAATTGAAGAAGAGAGTCTCCCACAAGATTGGGGGAGGCTTCTACAATTACTTAATGCTTTGCCTGATCATCCTCTCAAGAAAAATTAAATACTTGATATCTTTTATAATGGACTAACCGATGCTTCCAGAGACCACCTATAGTTGCGCTGGTTGTGTTTTCAGGGAAAGAACTGTTGATCAAGCTGAATTGCTATTGAATAATATGTTGAGTAATGATAATGATTGGACACTTCCTGAACCAACTCCGAAGAAAAGGGGTATTCTATTTCTTAGTCCTCAAGATATACAAGAGGCAAAGAAATCTATGAAAGAAAAGGGTATTAAAGCTGAAGATGTTAAGAATTTACCATCTATTTAAGAAATACATGGTCGTGATATCCCAACACAGGTAGTAAAGGTAAATTATCTCTATAGATTTGATGAAGGTGATATTCCTCGTAATAAGTCTGCTAGCCAATGCTTGGATGAGTTTGATAATTTTATTGTTAAACAAGAAACCTTCAATGCTTATGCTGGTAGACAATTGAAATGTAATGCTTATATGATTGAACACTTTAGTGATTATATGTCTAGAGTTAAAGGTGAACTTAAACTTATTAGTAAACATGCTTCTATGGTTACCATTCAAGTAGAACAATTGCTTAAAGCTCAGAATGGTTTGCTCAGTGAATTAAATAATAAGAAAAATGATAATGCTGTTAGAGTTGTGACTAGAGGGGGTAAAATGACTCAGGAACCTTTGTATCAGGAAGGCCACCCTAAGAGAATTGAGCAAGATTCTCAAAGAACTAATGTTGATGCACCTAGTTCTTCTAAGAAGAAGAAAAAGAAAAATGATAGGACTTTGCATGATTCTAGTGAACCCGTTGTTGACACACCTGAGAATCCCGATGATATTTCTATTTCTGATGCTAAAACACAATCTGGTAATGAAAATGAACCTAGTGATAATGTTAATGATGATGTTCATGTTGATGCTCAACCTAGCAATAACAATGATGTAGAAATTGAACCTACTGTTGATCTTGATAACCCACAATCAAAGAATCAACATTATGACAAGAGAGGCTTCGTTGCTAGGAAGCACAGTAAAGAAAGAGAACCATGGGTTCAGAAACCCATGCCTTTTCCTCCTAAACCATCCAAGAAAAAGCATGATGAGGATTTTGAGCGCTTTGCTGAAATTATTAGACCTATCTTTTTGCATATGTGTTTGATTGATATGCTTAAAATGAATCCTTATGCTAAGTACATGAAAGATATTGCTACAAATAAAAGAAAGATACCGGAAGCTAAAATTTCCACCATTCTTGCTAATTATACTTTTAAGGGGCGAATACCAAAGAAACTAGGAGATCCCAGAGTACCAACTATACCATGCTCCATTAAAAGAAACTATGTTAAAACTGCTTTATGTGATCTTGGAGCCGGTGTTAGTGTTATGCCTCTCTCTCTCTCTCTCTTTATATCATAGACTTGATTTGAATAAGTTGAAACCTATTGAAATATCTTTGCAAATGGCTGATAAATCAACTGCTATACCTGTTGATATTTGTTAGGATGTGCCTGTTGTGGTTGCAAACGTTACTATTTTAACGGACTTTGTTATTCTTGATATTCCCGAGGGCGATAGTATGTCTATTATTCTTGGTAGACCCTTTTTGAATACTGCAGGGGCTGTTATTGATTGCAACAAAGGCAATGTCACTTTTCATGTTAATGGTAATGAGCATACGCTACACTTTCCGAGGAAACAACCTCAAGTCCACAGTATTAATTCTATTGGAAAAACTTCAACGATTACTATTGGAGGTTTTGAATTTCCTCTTCCTACTGTCAAGAAGAAATATGATATTCTTATTGTTGGGGAAATGCATATCCCCGTTGAGGTAACTTAGTGTTATTCGAAAATTCTCTAGTTTCATGTTATTCGAAAAGAGTTTGTTAACAAGACTTGATCAACCTTTTTAGTGGATTCCTTTTGATGAGCATGAAATGGATGAAGTTAGAAAGCACAACTCTCTATACCCTCTTTTTACTTTCTGTTATTTATATTAAATAAAGCAAAAAAGTATTTTAGTCTGTTTTCTGAATTATCCTTGCAATAAAAAATACCGCGAAAATAAAAGTTCTCCAAATGTCCTGAAAATTTTGGACGATTTTTTGTAGAATATTTAAGAATTATTGGCACTGAGAACACACGAGGGGGCCACACCACCTGGCCACGAGGGTCCAGGGCGCGCCCCTGCCTCGTGGACCCCGCGTGGCCCCCCTCCACTTATTCTTGCACCAACACACTTTGTCTTCCTCCAGAAAAAAAATCCTCCCATAGCTCAAACCCGTGTTCTAGCTCATTTTGCTGCCATTTTCGATCTCCTTGCTCAAGGCCCCATTCACAAAATTGCTTTGGGGGATTGTTCTTCGGTATGTGACTCCTCCAATGGTCCAATTAGTTTTTGTTCTAGTGCTTTATTTATTGAAAAATTTTGCTGCTTAGGTGACCCTGTTCTTGAGCTTGCATGCCAAATTTGTGTGGTCAAAAGTAGTTTTAATGCATGATATGGCCTCTAGGCACTTGTAGGAGTAGTTGCTTTCAATCTTGTTGAGTTTGGTTCACTTTTATTTTGAGTCACTAAAAATTTCAGGAATTTTTCAGAGAAAGAAAATGATGAAGAGATTGTTGAGGGGCTCTTCGAGCCAAAGCTCGAAGGATAAGCAAAGTGAAGAGAATAAGAAGCTCAAATATAATCTCCCTCGCACTACGGAGCTTCGGCCATGCGAATGGCCTTGTGATGAGTTCTTGAGAGCAGCCGAGATATATGAGGACTTCTATTATTTGGCTGGGAATGCAGGCCTCATCGACTTCCTCCGCGACCATCGTGAACAATATCTCCTCCTCACTAATTTTTTCGTGCAAATTTTTTACTTTCATGCTAAGAAATCACCACCTTCAGTGGAATTTCACTTATATGATGAGGTTAAGGAGATGTCACTATATGAGTTTTGTCGGGTCTGTAAGATACCCTTTGCGGGCAGCATAGAGGAACCACATCGTAATGATGTGGAGGGGTTTATTGATACGATTGCTGTAGGGGAAACTAGGAAAGTTTCCGATGCAAGAATCACTAGCATACATTTTCCTATTCTACATTACTTTGCAATATTTACTAGTAGATGCTTAATTGGTCGCGAGAACAATGGAAATCTTACTGCTCCTGATATTGTTATTTTGTGCCATGCTTTGTTTCATGACAGAACTTTCAGTCTAGGCGCTATTGTTGCTAAATGATTAAATCTGAACCGAACAAAGGGTCCCATCTTCGGAGGCATCTTTGCTTCGCGCCTTGCTGCACACTTTAGGATACCTATTAGGCATTATGAGAAAGAGGAAAAGTCGTTGCCCCCTATTTTTCTAGATTATAAGAGTATGGTAGCACATGATTTTATTATTAAGGATAAGAAGAAGATGCTTAAGTATAAATTGATATTTGATAAAAACTACTATGAGATTATTACCTTGCCTGCGCCCTCTTTGTTTAACATATTTTCAGGCACATACCTCATTTTGCCAGAGGCTGTTCATGCATACTGGAGCCGGACACCAGCTCCAGAGCCTGAGCCGGAGCCACCCCTTACCCTTATCGATAGTCTGTTTATCAGGGGGATTCGGAGGAGATCGCCAACCAGTGGCACCCAGAGGACACTCCTCCGTACACCGGAGAGGGCAGCTTTGAGCCATGGACCTAGAGCAACTCAGTCCAAAAGCCTAAGCTTGGGGGAGTACGTATTTCTCACTGACATTACATTCATGTTCACACACTCATTCCAGTTGTCGGTGCTCATACTTTTTCGTTGTACTATCCATGCTAGTTTAATTTCTTTTTAAGCCTTCTTCTTGTGTGTTTGAAAACCTTAATAAAAACAAAAAAATAGTTGTAGCTTTTAGCTAGTTTACTTCCCATGCTTGTAGTAGTAGTAATTAAAATAAAACCCAAAAAGATTTCTCGTTCTTCTTTTGCTTGTTAGGAGCTTCCCCGTGTAAATAGTTTTGTTTCTTTTCGTTTCTTTGGGGGTCGAGAGGAGAAGACCATGATGAAAATGTTGAGTGGCTCTCATATGAATTATTGTTGATCTAGCAAAGAGCCCATATTACCTTGTCTTCTCCCTTGTATTGAATGCTTGCAAATTGCAGCTTAGTCCAATGCACGTGCACTATTACTATTATCCCCACCGTTCGGTCGTGCAAGTGAAAGGCAATAATGACGATATATGATGGACTGATTGTGATGAGACAAGCAAGTATGAACTCGACCTATCTTGGTTTTTTAAATATGATTAGTTCATCATTCCTGATTCAGCCTATTATGAATGAAACATGTTTGTAATGACAATTAGAGATTATAGTTGCTCATGCCATGCTTAATTAGCTAGGAGTTTATAATTGTTTACCTTGCGTGCCAACATGCTATTAAAATGGTTGTGATGTGGTATGATAGGGTGGTATCCTCCTTTGAACGATTCGAGTGGCTTGACTTGGCACATGTTCACACATGTAGTTGAAACAAAATCAACATAGCCTCCACAATATTTATGTTCATGGTGAATTATATCCTACTCATGCTTGCACTAAGTGATGATTAATTTTAATGCATGTTCATGACTGTTGTCGCTCTCTAGCTAGTCGCTTCCCAGTCTCTTTCTAGTATTCACTTTTGTGAAGCGGGATTACTACTTGTGCATCCACTTCCATAAACTCCAAAATTTATTCTATATGAGTCCACCTTACCTTCCTATATGCGGTATCTACCTGTCGTTCCAAGTAAATTTGTATGTGCCAAACTCTAAACCTTCAAATGAAATTTTGTTTTGTATGCTCGAATAGCTCATGTATCAACTAGGACTGTCTATATCTTCCATGCTAGGTGGGTTATTCTCACGAGGAGTGAACTCCGCTCCTCATTCACGAGAAAATGGCTGGTAACCGGGATGCCCAGTCCCATGCTGAAATTAAAATAATTGCAAACAAAACTTCCCCAGGATTGTTGTTAGTTGGAGGGACCCATTGTTTCGGACAAGCCATGGATTGATGTTTGTTGGTGGTGGGGGAGTATAAAGTTTATCATTCTGTTTGGGAAGCGCCTATAATGTGTGTAGCATGGAAGATATCGAGATCTCTTGGTTTTCATGTTGATAATGAAAGTATACCACTCAAAATATTATTCATCTCTGTTTCAAAAATCGAGCTCTAGCACCTCTACAAATCCCTGCTTCCCTCTGTGAAGGGCCTATCTATTTACTTTTATGTTGAGTCATCATCCTCTTATTAAAAAGCACTAGTTGGAGAGCACCGCTGTCATTTGCATGCATTACTATTAGTTTACATTGAGTATGACCGTGACTGGATTTCTTTTACCATGAATTACAATGTTTAGTCAGTCCTTGAACTTCAGAGGTGCTCTGCATTTATGTTTTGCGGTCTCAGAAAGGGCTAGCGAGATACCATCTTGTTATATCATATTATGATTGTTTTGAGAAAGTGTTGTCATCCAAGATTTACTATTATTGCTCGCTAGTTGATTATGCCATTGATATGAGTAAACATGAGACCTAAATGTTATTGTGAATATGGTTAGTTCATAATCTTTGCTGAAAACTTGAATGCCGGCTTTACATATTGACAACATCAAGATCAAACAGAGTTTGTAAAAAATTTTCTTTATCACTTTCAGTTTATCAACTGAATTGCTTGAGGACAAGCAAAGGTTTAAGCTTGGGGGAGTTGATACGTCTCCATCGTATCTACTTTTCCAAACACTTTTGACCTTGTTTTGGACTCTAACTTGCATGATTTGAATGGAACTAACCCGGACTGACGTTGTTTTCAGCAGAATTGCCATGGTGTTATTTTTGTGCAAAAATAAAAATTCTCGGAATGACCTGAAACTTCACGGACAATATTTTTGAAATTTATAAAAAATACTGGCGAAAGAATCAACATCAAGGGGCCCACACCCTGTCCACGAGGGTAGGGGGCACGCCCACCCCCTAGGGCGCGCCCCCTGTCTCGTGGACCCCCTGAGGCTCCACCGACCTCAACTCCAACTCTATATATTCATGTTCGAGGAGAAAAAAAATCAAGGAGAAGGATTCATCACGTTTTGCGATATGGAGCCACCGCCAAGCCCTAATCTCTCTCGGGAGGGCTAATCTGGAGTTCGTTCGGGGCTCCGGAGAGGGGAATCCGTCGCCATCGTCATCATCAACCTTCCTCCATCACCAATTTCATGATGCTCACCGCCGTGCGTGAGTAATTCCATCGTAGGCTTGCTGGATGATGATGGGTTGGATGAGATTTATCATGTAACCGAGTTAGTTTTGTTAGGGTTTGATCCCTAGTATCCATTATGTTCATAGATTGATGTTGCTATGACTTTGCTATGCTTAATGCTTGTCACTAGGGCCCGAGTGCCATGATTTCAGATCTGAACCTATTATGTTTTCATGAATATATGTGAGTTCTTGATCCTATTTTGCAAGTCAATAGTCACCTACTATGTGTTATGATCTGGTAACCCCGAAGTGACAATAATCGGGACCACTCCTGGTGATGACTATAGTTTGAGGAGTTCATGTATTCTCTGAGTGTTAATGATTTGTCTCAGTACTCTATTAAAAGGAGGCCTTAATATCCCTTAGTTTCCAATAGGACCCCGCTGCCATGGGAGGGTAGGATAAATGATGTCATGCAAGTTCTTTTCCATAAGCACGTATGACTATATTCAGAATACATACCTACATTACATTGATGAACTGGAGCTAGTTCTGTGTCACCCTATGTTATAATTGTTGCATGAGGAATCGCATCCGACATAATTATCCATCACTAATCCATTGCCTACAAGCTTTTCACATATTGATCTTTGCTTAGTTACTTTACCATTGCTACTGTTACAATCACAACAAAACAAATACTATTACTTTTGCCACTCCCACCGTTACTTCCATATTACTTTGCTATTAAATACTTTGCTATAGATATTAAGTCTGTTAGGTGCGGTTGAATTGACAACTCAACTGTTAATACTTGAGAATATATTCTTTGGCTCCCCTTGTGTCGAATCAATAAATTTGGGTTGAATACTCTACCCTCAAAAACTGATGCAATCCCCTATACTTGTGGGTTATCACTTTGCGATCCATTTTATTTGCCTTTTATTTTCAGATCTATTAAACCCAAAAATACAAAAATAACTTGCTACAATTTAATTTATCCTGTGTTCGATCTATCAACTTATAACAACTCTCTCACGTCCGTTTGCCAATTTATGGCGTGGTTACTCGAAAGGGATTGACAACCCCTTTAACACGTCGGGTTGTGAGTATTTGTTATTTGTGTGCAGGTGTTGTTTACGTAGTGTTGCTTGGTTCTCCTACTGGTTTGATAACCTTGGTCCCATCACCGAGGGAAATACCTACCGTTGTTGTGCTGCATCATCCCTTCCTCTTTGGGGAAATACCGACTTAGTTCTAGCAGACATCAACGAGTTTTGTGGTCCATATATCATTGGCGACCTCCATCCGATGCAATTTGTAAGCATACAGTTCCGATAAGCGAGGGAGATCAGAAGGTTTGATCCCTTGCAAGTTCACCCACTTCCCTTCAGCCTGAAACGAGATTGTTTTCTCAAGCTAGTGACAGGCCATGGGGCGATGCGCTGCTAGCCAATCTGTAGCGACTAGACCTCAAACAATCCAATCTCTATGCTCCGGTGTCATCCCTGGATCAGTAATGCTGACACCACACAGTACTTGAAGGATTTATAACAGAGTAGCAATCACACACCTATTACATCGAGTGTCTCAAAAGAGAACTTATTACAATGAATATGGCTTAAGGCCATCTAATAACGATAACAGCGGAAGGCTTGGAAGATAAGTGAATCCATCAACTCCAACGGCATCACTGAGTATAGAACCACGACCTGAAGGCACCTTACTCATTGTCTGAAAAGTCTGCAACATGAACGTTGCAGCCCGAAACAGGTCAGCACATGGAATATGCTGGCAATGTAACACATAGAGAGCAATCAAAGAATAAGGCTATACTATATGCATATTTGGCTGGTGGAAAGCTCTATGGTTATAGTTTTTGCGTAAAGCCAATTTTTCCCTACTTCAAAGGAATACATTTTATTTAACTACCATGGTGGTTGTTAAACATTGAGAGTGTAGACACCCTCTCAATCCCAATTAAACATCATCATTAAAACCCAACAAAATTAATTAGAGTAACATGATGAGATTCACATGATAATCCAAGTACTAGATACTCAAGATGTCCATAACCGGGGACACGACTAACCATGATTAGTTTATACACTCTGCAGAGGTTTGCGCACTTTTCCCCACAAGACTCGATCTCCTCCGTTGGGATTCTCGCACTACATAATGTTTGAGAAATGGATGACCGAGACATAGTCTTTCAGAAGTGCTAGCACCTTACGATCGGGTAGACCGTCACACCTACTTTCCCCTACATCTGCTAGTCTACCACTATAAGAGTTCGCACAACTTAGTCAACTATGCTAGAGCCCATTGTAGCTTGTGGCTGCACACAGAAGTTTCTAGTATGAATAATCTCATGATCCCTTTGAGCCTGGGTGGCGGTCCAAAAGAAAAACAGGCAATTGCTGGAATACCCAAGTGCCTCAATCCACCCAGATGTGTATTTAAGTTGCCACCTTAGATAAACCATTAATTTAACAATCTCACATCTATCATGGATACACTCACCCAATCCATGTCTACTAGCATAGCATGGCATAATAAGCAAACGTAGAAGTAACTCCCAAAGTGTGATAATGAAACAGGTAATAGGTACTACCTCATCTACTTCCCAGAACACACAATTTAATTAGATCCTAATCATGCAGTGTGTGAAGGTTGATCTAATGCAATAAAACTGGGTAATAGGAAGTATGATCAAAGTGTTACTTGCCTTGCTGATGATCCGCAAAACCTAGCGATTCGAAGTAGCAAGCGGCGCACTCCGGGCACTCTATCGCAAACAAACAAGAATACAATAAGTACTCAACTAATGCATAGGTAAAACTCAAATAAGAGATCTAACCAGAAAGTTCAACTTAAGAACTCCGGTTGGCAAAAAGAATCAAATCGAACGAAGCAACAAAAGACAAACGACAAAAGAAACAAGCTTCATTTACTAATCTGGATCTAGGTAAATTTTACAGAGGCAAAAACTTGTTTGAGTTGGTTAAACGGAAAGAGGGTTTCGAGATGAAACTCCAGGAGCTTGAATCGCCTGATTCCGATAAACGAGCGAAAAGTTATACTAAAACGAAAATCGGATCAGAAATCGCGATCAGAAAAATCACGGATTTAATCCGAGAAAAAGAAAAACGACGAACAGATTAACGAACGAACGTTTGTTATCTGGATCTAAACGATGAACACGTTCATTAAAATGAATGAATGTGCGAACGCTCGCTAACTAACTAAACCGAAAAAAACCGATCTATCTAAAAAATGAATAAAAAAACCGAAAATAAACCGAACAGTTTTTCGAGAAAAACCGGCGGCAGCGGCGGCTTTGACCTCGTCGGCTGCGGCGGATTCCGGCGGCGGCAGCGGCTACAGGCGGCTTAGGGTTTGGGGCAGCGGCGGCTTTGGGCTGGTTCGGCCCGGGGCCGTGCTATATAAAGCCCTGGCCAGGCAGAGTCCTGGCCGGACATGGCCCAAGGTCGGTTCGGTTTTTTAATATAATTACGCTCAGAAAAAACAAAATAAATACTAAATGGACTCCAAAAATCCCGAAATAAATTTTCCCCGGCTTCTAAAATCAAGCCGCACAGGATGAACATTTATTTGTTGCCTAAATGCAATTTTGAAAAACGCGCATTTATCCTAAATTCAAATAAAATAGCAAATAAAACCAAAGTAAAATCTTATTTGATTTTTTTTATTAAATCCTCAATATTTCTCTATTTTGGGAAAGTCATTTTATTCCCTCTCTCATATTTTGATAATAGAAATAATTGAAGATAAAAATAAATAAAATCAAATGATCCTATTTTCAAAATTTGAGAAAACTCAAATATGAAAATAACGAAATCCCCAACTCTCTCCGAGGGTCCTTGAGTTGCGTAGAATTTCTAGGATCAACCAAATGCAAATAAATATGATATGCAATGATGATCTATTGTATAACATTCCAAATTGAAAATTTGGGATGTTACAAACCTACCCCCCTTAAGATGAATCTCGCCCTCGAGATTCGGGTTGGCTAGAAAATAGGTGAGGGTGGTCCTTCAGCAGATCTTCCTCTCGCTCCCAGGTGGCTTCATCCTCCGTGTGGTGGCTCCACTGAACTTTGTAAAACTTGATAACCTTGTTGCGGGTGACTCGGCTGGCATACTCAAGAATCTTGACTGGTTTCTCCTCATAGGTCAAATCACTGTCCAACTGAATCGCTTCCAGCGGCACTGTGTCTCTCAGCGGTATTTCAGCCATCTCTGTGTGGCACTTCTTCAACTGGGAAACATGGAATACATCGTGAACTCCTGACAATCCTTCGGGCAATTCCAACTTATAGGCTACTTCTCCCATACGCTCCAAAACCTTGTATGGTCCTACAAAATGTGGCACTAACTTTCCCTTAACTGCAAAGCGCTTAACTCCTCGAAGTGGAGATACTCGAGAGATATACTCGGTCTCCGACTTCGTAAACTGTCTCCTTGCGTTTAGAATATGTGTAGCTCTTCTGCCTGGACTGGGCTACCTTGAGCCTATCACGAATCAATTTTACCTTCTGTTCAGACTCCTTAATCAGATCCGGTCCAAACAACTGACGGTCTCCAACTTCATCCCACAACAATGGGGTCCTGCACTTCCTTCTGTACAACGCTTCGAAAGGGGCCATTTTCAAACTGGATTGATAATTGTTGTTGTAAGAGAACTCTGCATATGGCAAATTCTCGTCCCAACTAGATCCATAATCTAGCGCACAAGCTCTCAGCAAATCCTCCAAAATCTGATTGACTCTCTCGGTCTGTCCATCTATCTGCGGGTGGAAAGCTGTACTGAACTCTAGCCTAGTACCGAAAGTTTCATGCAACTGATTCCAGAACTTTGAGGTAAACTGGGTTCCTCTATATGATACAATGCTCCTTGGAACTCTATGCAGACATACGATCCTGGTCATGTATATCTTTGCCAACTTGGCACTAGTATAGGTAGTCTTCACTGGAATGAAATGGGCTACCTTTGTCGAATGATCGACTACAACCCATATCGAGTCATAGCCTGAACGAGTTCTAGGCAATCCTGTAATAAAATCCATGCCTAACTTATCCCACTTCCATTAGGGTATCGACAATGGCTGTAGCAATCCCGCTGGCTTCTGATGCTCTACCTTTACTCTCTGACATACATCACAAACAGCTACACATTCCGCAATATCCTTCTTCATTCCGGTCCACTAGAAAGTATCCTTCAAATCCAAATACATCTTGGTATTTCCTGGGTGAATCGAATATGGTGAATTATGGGCCTCTTGCAGAATTAACTTCCTGATCTCCCGGTCATTAGGCACATAAAGACGGTCTTCAAACCATAAGGTATCGTGCTCATCCTCACGAAATCCTTTAGCTTTTCCTTTGCTCATTTTCTCCTTAATAGAAGCAATCTCCTTGTTAGTCCTTTGAGCTTCTCTGATCTTATCCATCAAAGTAGACTGAATCTCCAATGCTGCTACATAGCCTCTCGGGACTATGTCCAAACATAGCTCACGAAGATTTTCGGCTAACTCCCTTGGTAAATCTCCCGTCATTTGGGTGTTAACATGACTTTTACGGCTCAGCGCATCGGCTACTATGTTAGCCTTTCCAGGGTGAAAATGCAATCTCATGTCATAATCCTTGATGAGCTCCAACCATCTCCTTTGCCTGAGATTTAACTCTTTTTGCGTGAAAATATACTTCAAACTCTTGTGATCCGTGTACACCTCACAATGGTTTCCAATGAGAAAATGTCTCCAAGTCTTCAACGCATGCACTACGGCTGCTAACTCCAAATCATGAGTGGCATAATTCAACTCATGAGGCTTAAGCTGTCGTGAGGCATAGGAAACAACTCTTCCTTCCTGCATAAGTACTGCTCCAAGTCCTTGACATGAAGCGTCACAATACACCTCATAATCCTTGGTCTGATCTGGCAAAATCAACACTGGTGATGTAACCAAACGTTTCTTCAACTCCTGGAAAATGGCCTCACATTCCTCGGTCCATATGAACTTGGTATCCTTCTTCAACAACTCCGTCATAGGCTTCGCAATCTTCAAGAAATTTTCAATAAATCTCTGGTAGTATCCTGCAAATCCAAGAAAACTCCGGATCTCTCCAACTGTTGTTGGCGCTTCCCAATTTGTCACAGTGTCAACCTTGGTGGGATCTACTGCTATACCTTCTCCGGATATAACGTGTCCGAGAAATCCAACTTCCTTTAACCAAAACTCACATTTGCTAAATTTGGCATATAACTGATGTTCTTTGTGCTTACCCAGTACCAAACGCAAATGCTCCTTATGCTCCTCTTCATTTTTTGAGTAAACCAGGATATCATCAATGAACACTACGACGAACTTATCCAAAAACTCCATAAACACCTTGTTCATCATGTTCATAAAATTATGTAGGTGCGTTAGTCAGTCCAAATGACATAACTGTGTACTCGTACAACCCATACCTGGTAGTAAAAGTTGTCTTAGGTATATCCTGTTCTCGAATCTTCAACTGATGGTATCCTGATCGCAGATCAATCTTGGAAAATACCTTAGCTCCTTGCAATCGATCAAACAGATCATTGATCATCGGTAGTGGGTACTTGTTCTTGATGGTTACTTCATTCAATCATCGATAATCAACAACCATCCTTAACGCTCCATCCTTCTTCTCCACTAGAAGTACCGGCGATCCCCAAGGTGAAGAACTTGGGAGAATATATCCCTTATCAAGTAACTCCTTAATCTGCTTCTTAATCTCCTCCAAATCCTTTCTGGGCATCCTGTATGGTCTCTTAGATATTGGCCCTGTGCCTGGCAAAAGCTCAATCAAAAACTCAATATCTCTATCCGGTGGCATGCCTGGCAACTCCTCTAGAAATACATTAGGGAAATCCTTCACTACTGGTACTTCCTCCTGCACAACTCCTGTTAGGGAATTTACTTGAGTCCTTTTAGGCACATGCCGGGATACATACTTGATCCTTCTTCCTTTTGGCGTTGTAAGCAAAATTGACTTACTAGCGCAGTCAATATTCCCTTCATACATCGATAACCAATCCATGCCTAATATCACATCCAATCCTTGAGATTCCAATACTATTAGGTCTGAGGGAAATACGTAGTTACCAATCCTCAATGGTAACCGATCACACCATAGACTAGCCATATATTCTGCTCTAGGTGAGGTTACTAACATGGGTGACCTAAGGGCTTGGGTTAGCAATTCATACTTATCCACAAATCCCCTTGAGATGTATGAATGCGATGCACCGGTATCAAAAAGAACAAGTGCAGTAAAGACTTAACCAAAAACTTACCAATTACTGCATCGGGCTGCTCTTCAACCTCCTCCACGTTAACGTGGTTCACCTGTCCCTTGTTGAAAGGGTTCGGCTTCTTCCCAGAGCTTCCATTGCCATTTCCATTCTGAGATTCAGGACATTCATTGGCATAATGTCCGGTCTTCTGACACTTAAAGCAAGTGACTTGGCTCAGGTCTCTTTTGGTTGGGGTTGATGGGTTGGTACGGTTCTGGCCGTTGCTTCCTCCATTCCCATTACCATTCTTGGGGTCGTTATGATTGTGCGAGCTACCTCCTCCATGGGTATGCTGAAAATGTCCTCCCGGTCTAGGGGAAAACGTGGCTTCTACTGAGCTCCTGAATTGTACTTCCCTTGTCCATACTTCCTCTTGCGATTCTAAATCTGCTGCTACTTCCCTTCAATCATAAGAGCACGATCTACCAACTCCTGGTAGTTGTTGAAGGTTGCTACCATCAACTGCATGCTCAACTCATCATTCAGCCCTTCCAGAAACTTCTCCTGCTTAGCTGCATCCATAGCAACGTCATTTGGAGCATAACGTGCTAGCTTACTAAAGTCCTCCACATACTGGTCAACTGTCCGTCCTCCTTGGCGCAAGTTGCGAAACTCACGCTTCTTCATGGCCATAGATCCTGTTGAAACATGGGCAGTACGGAAAGCCTGCTAAAACTGGTCCCATGTGATAGTGTCGATAGGGAAAGTGGGTGTGAAATTCTCCCACCATGATGCTGCGGGTCCGTCAAGCTGATGTGCGGCAAACTTCACCTTTTCCGCATCTATGCATCCTGCTGTGGTCAACTCCCTTGCTGTCTTGCGGAGCCAATCATCAGCTACTATAGGCTCGGTGCTACTGGAAAACACCGGCGGATTCAGCCTAAGAAAACGGGCTAAGTGATCAATAGGTGGTGGTGGGTTGTTGTTGTTTCCCTGATTCTGATTCTGGACTAGCAATTGCATCAACGTGTTCTGCTGCTGGATCAACTGAGTGAGCTCCGGTGGGAAGGTAAATCCAGGGTCACGTCTCGGAGGCATCTGAGGGTTTAGAAATGATGATATTTAAGAATAGAGAGGGGTCTAGAGAGAAAACACTACCCATATGCACATGAGGCAAAAGCAAACAATTCATTTCATTCAATCAAACAAGGGCATACAATCGATCTAACTATCGCAAAAGTGCTCGGACTACTATATTTACATGGTGGACTACTACTACTGATGGGGTGGTCTACTAGAAATATTCTTCGGTTGCAGACTCCATGATATCTGCTCCAGCTTCATCAACATAGTCATCATCGCTATCATCTGGATCCGAGTCGGTGTCGTCAATGATGATGTAGTCTTTCGGGCGAATCTCCTTGGGTTCATCGTCTTCTTCTACTGGTGTAGGGCCTCCCATGAATATTACGATCTTCTTGATCAGATCGTCATTCTTCTCCACTAATACTTTGATTTCCTCTTCATAATCTTCACGTGTAGCCTTGAGTTCTTCCTCTAGTTCCGTGATTATTTTCCTCGCCTTCTTCAGATATATCATGTATGCGCACATCTGGTTCTCCTGATGTCGAATGTGCTGGTTTAACTCCTGGATAAAAGCTGCAATTGATTTGTCCTTCCTGGTGCTGATCATCTCCCATTGCTCATCTCGGCACCCACAAATCTGGTAGATAGTATCCTTGAGATCATTGCGGTAAACTTCTCCAATGCGTCCCATGGCGATGTGAGCTGCCATGCTCTTTCCTAGACTCCAGGTTGGTGCATCAAAGGAAAACTCTATGGGCTCAGTGACTGGCATGAACGTCCTTCCTGGAACTTGAACTTGAATCATCCAGCGCTCCTCTTCAGGTGAAGTGGTGTTGTAGGTTCCGGTGAAGCTTGCTACTCCTATGTTCAGGTATCTAGTGACTTCCTTCAAGTGACGTCCAAAGGGTGTATCTTCATCCGGTTGTGTGAACTTGTTCCTTGCATCCGCCATCCTAAAAGAGTAGAAAAGATGAGGAGTCAGAATGAGAAGAGTGAGTAGTGATCTAGGGCTTTAGCTTAGTGGTCGTGTCCTACAGTCAGCGTGTGCTCTGATACCATCTTGTAGCGACCAGACCTCAAACGGTCCAATCTCTGTGCTCCGGTGTCATCCCTGGATCAGTAATGCTGACACCACACAGCACTTGAAGGATTTATAACAGAGTAGCAATCACACACTTATTACATCGAGTGTCTCAAAAGAGAACTTATTACAATAAATATGGCTTAAGGCCATCTAATAACGATAACAGCGGAAGGCTTGGAAGATAAGTGAGTCCATCAACTCCAACGACATCACTGAGTATAGAACCACGACCTAAAGGCACCTTACTTGTCGTCTGAAAAGTCTGCAACATGAACGTTGCAGCCCGAAACGGGTCAGCACATGGAATATGCTGGCAATGTAACACATAGAGAGTAATGAAAGAATAAGACTATACTATATGCATATTTGGCTGGTGGAAAGCTCTATGGTTACAGTTTTTGCATAAAGCCAATTTTTCCCTACTGCAAAGGAATACATTTTATTTAACTACCATGGTGGTTGTTAAACATTGAGAGTGTAGACACCCTCTCAATCCCAATTAAACATCATCATTAAAACCCAACAAAATTAATTAGAGTAACATGCTGAGATTCACATGATAATCCAAGTACTAGATACTCAAGATGTCCATAACCGGGGACATGGCTAACCATGATTAGTTTATACACTCTGTAGAGGTTTGCGCACTTTTCCCCACAAGACTCGATCTCCTCCATTAGGATTCTCGCACTACATGATGTTTGAGAAACGGATGACCGAGACATAGTCTTTCAGAAGCGCTAGAACCTTACGATCGGGTAGACCGTTACACCTACTTTCCCTTACATCTGCTAGTCTACCACTGTAAGAGTTCGCACAACTTAGTCAACTATGCTAGAGCCCATAGTAGCTTGTGGCTGCACACGGAAGTTTCTAGTATGAATAATCTCATGATCCCTTTGAGCCTAGGTCGCGGTCCAAAAGAAAAACAGGCAATCGCTGGAATACCCAGGTGCCTCAATCCACCCAGATGTGTATTTAAGTTGCCACCTTAGATAAACCATTAATTTAACAATCTCACATCTGTCATGGATACACTCACCCAATCTGCGTCTACTAGCATAACATGGCATAATAAGAAAACATAGAAGTAACTCCCAAAGTGTGATGATGAAACAGGTAATAGGTACTACCTCATCTACTTCCCAAAACCCACAATTTAATTAGATCCTAATCATGCAATGTGTGAGGGTTGATCTAATGCAATAAAACTGGGTAATAGGAAGTACAATCAAAGTGTTACTTGCCTTACTAATGATCCACAAAACCTAGCGATTCGAAGTAGCAAGCGGCGCACTCCGGGTACTCTATCGCAAACAAACAAGCATACAATTAGTACTCAACTAATGCACAGGTAAAACTCAAATAAGAGATTTACCAGAAAGTTCAACTTAAGAACTCCGGTTGGTAAAAAGAATCAAATCGAACGAAGCAATGAAAGACAAACGGCAAAAGAAACAAGCTTCATTTACTAATCTGGATCTAGGTCAAATTTTAGAGAGGCAAAAACTTGTTTGAGTTGGTTAAACGGAAAGAGGGTTTCGAGATGAAACTCCAGGCGCTTGAATCGCCTGATTCCGATAAATGAGTGAAAAGTTATACTAAAACGAAAATCAGATCAGAAATCGCGATCAGAAAAATCGCGGATTTAATCCGAGAAAAAGAAAAACGACGAACAGATTAACGAACGAACGTTTGTTATCTGGATCTAAATGATGAACGCGTTCGTTTAAACGAACGAACAAGCGAACGCTCGCTAACTAACTAAACCGAAAAAACCGATCTATCTAATAAAACGAATAAAAAACCGAAAATAAACCGAACGGTTTTTCGAGAAAAACCGGCGGCAGCGGCGGCTTTGACCTCGTCGGCGGCGGCGGATTCCGGCAGTGGCGGCGGCTACAGGCAGCTTAGGGTTTGGGGCGGCGGCGGCTTTGGGCTGGTTCGGCCCGGGGTCGCGCTATATAAAGCCCCGGCCAGGCGAAGTCCTGGCCGGACACGGCCCAGGGTCGGTTCGTTTTTTTAATAATTACGCACAGAAAAAACAAAAGAAATACTAAACGGACTCCAAAAATCCTGAAATAATTTTTCCCGGCTTCTAAAATCAAGCCGCATAGGATGAACATTTATTTGGGGCCTAAATGCAATTTTTAAAAACGCGCATTTTTCCTAAATTCAAATAAAATAGCAAATAAAACCAAAGTAAAATCTTATTCGATTTTTTATTAAATCCTTAATATTTCTCTATTTTCGGAAAATAATTTTATTCCCTCTCTCATATTTTGATAATAGAAATAATTGAAGATAAAATGAATAAAATCAAATGATCCTATTTTCAAAATTTGAGAAAATTCAAATATGAAAATAACGAAATCCCCAACTCTCTCCAAGGGTCCTTGAGTTGCGTAGAATTTCTAGGATCGACCAAAAAGAAAATAAATATGATATGCAATGATGATCTATTGTATAACATTCCAAATTGAAAATTTGGGATGTTACACAATCCATGCCTAACACCCCATCGTATGGACTCAGCTCGAGCACTCGCAGATTGGTGTGAAAGGTGTCTCCATGCCAATCTAGTTGCCTTGCCATGGAGTTGCGGCACATATACTGGTCGTTGTCCGCGCGCATGAATACGGGCGGCAGTGCTTCTGTGGGGACAGATGGACGAGTAGCAAACACCCGACTGATGAAACTATGGGTGCTCCTCGAGTCCACTAGTAAGAGCATAACTTGATCACCAACCTGGGCGCACATACGCATTGTGGATGGGGCCTCATCACCAGATAGGGCATGCTACGAGAGTGTGCAACATTTTGGCTCCTGGGCTACTGGGGTATCGAGAGACTAAAGTGCGTGCACCATGTCATCCGAGAGGATTTCCCCATAGTCGCCGACCTCAATCATAAGAACTTGACTGGTGCGCTTCCACTGATGTTCTCAACTATATTTGTCACCACAACGGAAACAGAGGCCATTGGCATGCCTGAAATGCCGTAACTTCCGCTCTCTGCCGTAATCATTACCACCGAGTCATGGTGGCAGACTGGCGCAAACTGGTATAGGAGTCGGCGAGGTTGATTGTGGACGGCCCCCTGGTGTAGTGCGGTGGCGTGGTACTCATTGTTTCTCTAGTTCCTCTTCTTGAATTCTGGCGAACACCTCCGGTTGGTGACTATAGCCGGATACCCAATCGGAGTTCGTCCTTCAACCCAAGCAGAAATTAGGAGACGAGAAATTTGGGGCTCAGCAATGGGTCGAGTGACATGAGATGGTACATGGATGTTTCAAACTGTTTGCGATACTCTTGCACTGTTCCTGTCTGCCGCAATTGCATGAAATGATGCATTTGGACCTCGAAGTCCTCGAATGTGTCTCACAGAATACCAGCACCCACACCGCTGCAAGCCCCTCCATGTATGGCGAACCTGTGGTGACCCAGTTGTGCTGCGGCACTTGATACAACTCGAAGTATCAGGTACAACACTCTAGCCAAATCCACGGTGCATTGCCATCGAACCGCGGAAATTCATGTTTCAGAGGTTTGAAAGTGTACTCGCTGGTGCGGCCCTGCTCTATCGTTTGGCATGCGCGGGGGAAGCAGAGGCGGGCCGTGGTTCACCATATAGGTGAAGGGCAGCTGGGCCGCGCCCTCGTTGTAGAGCAGTAGTGGCGGCGTGGGGCGAACGGGCGGAGGGGTGGTACTTGGGGCGGATCGGTGACTAGTGGCAGAGGTGGCTGATACGTCTCCAACGTATCTATAATTTTTTATTGTTCCATGCTATTATATTATCCACCTAGGATGTTTTAGATGCATTTATATGCTATTTCATATGATTTTTGGGACTAACCTATTGACCTAGAGCCCAGTGCCAGTTTCTATTTTTCCTTGTTTTGAGTTTTACAGAAAAGGAATACCAAACGAAGTCCAATTGACGTGCCAATTTTTGATGATTCTTTATGGATGAAAACAAGCCCCCGAAGTAAAAGAGTTGGGCTAGAAGAGTCCCGAGCCATCCACGAGGGTGGAGGGCGCGCCCTAACCCCTGGGCTCGCCCCCTATCTCATGGACGACTCGGAGACCCCCTGATGTGAGATCGACGCAAAAAATGCCTATAAATACATAAACCCCCGAAAAGAAACCTAGATTGGGAGTTCCGCGGCCGCAAGCCTCTGTAGCCACCGAAAACTTATCTAGACCCGTTCTGGCACCCTGCCCTGCCGGAGGGGGGATCCATCACCAGTGGCCATCTTCATCATCCCAGCACTCTCCATGACGAGTAGGGAGTAGTTCACCCTCAGAGTTGAGGGTATGTACCAATAGCTATGTGTTTGATCTCTCTCTCTCTCTCTCTCTCTCGTGTTCTTGATTCAGCACGATCTTGATGTATCGCGAGCTTTGCTATTATAGTTGGATCTTATGATGTTTCTCCCCCTCTACTCTCTTGTAATGGATTGAGTTTTCCCTTTGAAGTTATGTTATCGGATTGAGTCTTTAAGGATTTGAGAACACTTGATGTATGTATTGCATGTGCTTATCTGTTGTGACAATGGGATATTCACATGATCAACTTGATGTATGTTTTGGTCATCAACTTGCGAGTTCCGTGACCTTGTGAACTTATGCATAGGAGTTGGCACACGTTTTCGTCTTGACTCACCGGTAGAAACTTTGGGGCACTCTTTGAAGTTCTTTGTGTTTGTTGAATAGATGAATATGAGATTGTGTGATGCATATCGTATAATCATACCCACGGATACTTGAGGTGACATTGGAGTATCTAGGTGACATTAGGGTTTTGGTTGATTTGTGTCTTAAGGTGTTATTCTAGTATGAACTCTAGGATAGATCGAACAGAAAGAATAGCTTCGTGTTATTTTACTACGGACTCTTGAATAGATCGATCAGAAAGGATAACTTTGAGGTGGTTTCGTACCCTACAATAATCTCTTCGTTTGTTCTGCGCTATTAGTGACTTTGGAGTGACTCTTTGTTGCATGTTGAGGGACAGTTATATGATCCAATTATGTTATTATTGTCAAGAGAATTTGCACTAGTGAAAGTATGAACCTTAGGCCTTGTTTCAACGCATTGCAATACCATTTTCGCTCACTTTTATCATCAGTTACCTTGCTGTTTTTATATTTTCAGATTACAAAAACCTATATCTACCATCCATATTGCACTTGTATCACCATCTCTTCGCCGAACTAGTGCACCTATACAATTTACCATTGTATTGGGGCTGTTGGGGACACAAGAGACTCTTTATTACTTGGTTGCAGGGTTGTTTGAGAGAGACCATCTTCATCCTACGCCTCCCACAGATTGATAAACCTTAGGTCATCCATTTGAGGGAAATTTGCTACTGTCCTACAAACCTCTGCACTTGGAGGCCCAACAAAGTCTACAAGAAGAAGGTTGTGTAGTAGACATCAGTGGCACCTAGGTGGAGGATCCCATGGTCGCCGTGACCCCGGAGGCAGAGAGCGTGCTCGCGGCGGCCATCGCTTCTGGATCGGTGACCGGTGTTGACTTGCGAGCCTCGTCCACTTCCGCCTGGGTGAGGTCAATTTTCTTGGACAAATATTTGAGCTCATGAGACACCTGCTCGTTGAAGGCGAGTTGCACTTGGAAACGCTCATCTGCGGTGGTCTTGCTGGCATCAAGACAACGTATGACCGACTCGAGCAGATTTTGGAGCTTATCGGTGGTCTCCATCATCACGGTGAGGACGTGTCAGATCTGGATCGAGGGTTTGTTGGACGACACTGTCGTCTCGCTCCAAAACGGATCGAACCACAGGAAAGATTTTGCATGCATTCACCAGGGTGAATCGCACCTAACATGATGGAATTTTTCCGATCCGAACGAGAGGATGTGGGGCGGCGGCAGCGTGAAGGTGGGGAGAAAATTTCTGGCTCTCATTACCAACTGTAATGCCCAGCTGGGGAGGATCAGGGAGAGGATCGGGATGAGGAAGGGAGAGGTTAGGTGAGAGGAGGCAGCGGAGGGGAGAGGATCAATTCACTTTCTTATTCATCATGAACCATAACAATGGGAACAACTAGCTTAAGTAGTATCTCTCACACACACACATCGTCCCAACACGGGATCACTCGTATTAATTGGCTTGGGCCCAGAGGCTCTCAGGCTATGGCCCAACTTAACTTGTAGTTGCACAATTCGTGCACTCGTTGTCCGCTGCAGGTTCAGGCCATGCACCCTAACTGCATGCATGACACCCACGTGTGGCGTACTAGTTTTGCACATACATATCTTTTACGACACATTGTGGGAAAATGGGTTGGCCGATGGAGTAACAACGGAGCTAAGGTCAAATCATCCCACCTCCGACCACGTGGGTGAACACATGTACCTACGCATATCATAACATCACCAAGTGACTACCTTGAGCGACTGTGAAATGACGGTCATTTGTTCCCGGAGGCGAGGAGCCAAGGACACTTCATCGAGTATTTAATTTGCATGCCTACCTTGTTAGGAGAGGTATTATTTGTGTAGAATAGACACTATGGTACCCCTTGGACTATAAAAGGAGGGCCGAGCTACTGTAAAAGGGTGTTGGATACTTGGTAGAACCTAGGGAGGAGCAACACTACACTTCCCGTTCCAACGGGGGTTTGTAGCTCTCTATCCACCAAATAAACCACACACAAACTAGGAGTAGGGTGTTATGCAACCATGCGGCCTGAACCTGGGTAGACCGTAGTGTCTTTCTACTCTATTCTCGTTGAGATAGATCCATGCCTTGCACACTGTCTATGAGTCGACAAGGGATGCCTCCAATCCTTGGTGTCTCGCTTGTGTTCTGCACATGCGGACGACGCCCGGTTACACTCTAAATCCTTGAGTATCCACAAATCTAGGCGCCATGTCCTTGTTTCCTAGCTTCCTCCCTTCACTCACTCTCGATCTAACACGCGTCTAGCCCCACACACACCCATGCATCCTCCACTAAGAGTGAAACCAACTAGTTGTGTCCTCATTTGTATTGCCATAATTCCAGCACTATACAATTTATACTTCCCAATATAATTTTTATATGTTGACAATCGAGTCATAAGAAAATATGACCTATTAAATAGTAATATGTGGCCTTGTGCCATTGATCAAAACAAAATATATGGTCAACAATTAGGTGGCAACTATTTGAGGTTGTTGAAAATCCATATGCACATGTCAACAACTTCAATAAGTATAATTTAAATGTTAACATTATTATACTTCACAAATTTGGTAGTTCATATCTTCTTTCAAAACGACTACATGTAGACAAAGAGACATCTTGTAGATACAATATTGAAATTCTATCCTACAAGTAGAAGTTAAATGTCTACATTATTATACTCCATAAAACTGTTGATTCATGTCTTTTAGAACCACTTCCATGCAGATATAGCCACATCTTCTAGATATAATATAAGAATTTCAACATGCATATCTTCTAGATAGAATCACATATCTTATCATTCAGTTTTTTAGGTCTCGTCTTTCTAGGCTATAAGATATGGCGTAGCCTATCTCGATGTGCATCTACTCGCTTACTTGCTTTCGTAACTATTCATTTTTGAAGACATGGGAGTCATCAAAATGCTAAGCCTATTATGCCTGCTACTGCTCATGCCACTTCTTTTAGTTCCTTGTAAGAGTTGTTTGAAAATTTCAGATGAAGAACAAGGCACTTCCTTCGTGCAATATTTTACATTTTCAAGTCATATGTGATATTCATACTCCATGCTACTTCTTTCTTTCTTGTTTCTTCATGGAAGATTGTAGGATCTAATTTTTTGTGCTCCATATCGTGTGGTTGTTTTGTAGGCTTGGAAGCCAAGACTTGCGTTGTACATAGCAGGACCTATGAGACTATATCATGCAAGGTGGATCCATGTGTTGAGGCCTGCCACAAGGAGGGATTTACTTATGGGTTCTGCTCCCCCTACCCCCTTATAATAGTTTGTTTCTGCGTAAAAAACTGTTGAATAAAAATCATGCTGCGACTATCATAGGATGTGTGATGTAACAAATAATAAGGTTATTTAGTATGATGAATTGAGAATGGGAAATGCCAGAAGTTGAGTATCTACCAAATATTCCTTACCTTTTGGCTTAACGTACAAATAGGACTACTCATGATGCAGGTACATCAAACACATGGCACTATGCTAAAAAATCACATGCTAGAAATGTGAGATGTGGTTACTTTGATTACCATACACCCACAAACATTTTGTCCCTACCATATTCTCTAGCGTATGTCCTTCCCTCTGGTGATGCTTGTTAAAAGTATGACCTATAAGCAATAATAAAGTTGCTATTCTTCTATTTCCATGCTCATAATTAAGTTTATATTATTGCGTTATAAACCCAATGGTTATTCAATATGAGATTCGTAGGAAAACCCAGTGGCATGTGTGAAAAGATAAACACCAATCAGATCCCTAGCGTCAGTGTCACAGATAATGGGTACCTGTTGAACCCTCCATCATGTGGGCCGTGCCGACTCATTAATTACTGGGAGTACGCCGAGACATCAACAGAACCTGAAGCTCATACAAGACCCCTCTTAATGGATTCAAGTAAGGCAAGGCTTTGGAAGCCTTCCAGTTACATATTGAAAAGCATCACCCTTGCATTGACTCCAACGAGGAGAGCATCAAGACATCCACACTCATCCTACGAATGTCCGAAGAATGGGCTATCGCGAAGTGGTCGTCCCCTGTGAATAGGCGACGGATCCACCACGGGTCGAGCCCGACCCATGGGTGGGAGGAGCAGCCCCCGAACAGTACATTGGCCTAGGCCAATGATAGCGTGGGAGGAGACCTTTGACGATGTGTTTCTCACTGGAGGCCACCCCGCTCTTAAGCAATCATGACGTGTCGAGCGTTTAGCCTATCTTTACCATGCACATGACAATTGTTTTGGTACGTTGATGTCTACTATGCAACTTTATTCTTGTAGACACATGTTGGGCCTCCAAGCGTAGAGTTTTGTAGGACAGTAGCAATTTTCCCTCAAGTGGGTGACCTAAGGTTTATCAATCCGTGAGAGGTATAGGATGAAGATGGTCTCTGTCAAACGGCCCTGCAACCAAATACAAGAAATCTCTTGTGTCCCCAACACACCCAATACAATGGTAAATTGTATAAGTGCACTAGTTCAGCCAAGAGATGGTGATAAAAGTGTAATATAGATGGTAGAAATATATTTTTATAATCTGAATAAATAAAAACAGCAAGGTAGCAAATAGAAAACAAGCACAAAAACGATATTGCAATGCTTGAAAATGAGGCCTAGGGTCCGTACTTTCGCTAGTGCAATTTCTCAATAGTGCTAATATAATTGGATCATATAACCACCCCTCAATGTGCAACGAAGAATCACTCCAAAGTTCCTATCTAGCGGAGAACATACGAAGAAATCATTTGTAGGGTACGAAACCACCTCAAAGCTATTCTTTCTGATCAATCTATCCTAGAGTTCGTACTAAAATAACACCAAGCTATTCTTTTCGATCGATCTAACCAAGAGTTCGTACTAAAATAACACCAAAGCAAATTCAGATTTGTAATATTCAATTCAACACAAAGAACTTCAAAGAGTGCCCCAAGATTTCTACCGGAGAAACAAAGACAAGAACGTGCATCAACCCCTATGCATAGATTACTCCAATGTTACCTCAGGAATCCGCGAGTTGAGTGCCAAAACATATATCAAGTGAATCAATATGATACCCCATTGTCACCACGAGTATTCAATTGCAAGACATATATCAAGTGTTCTCAAATCCATAAAAGTATTCAATCCGGTAACAACAAAGTCTAAAAGGGAAAAACTCAATTCATCACAACAAGATAGAGAGGGGAAAACACCATATGATCTGACTATATTAACAAAGCCCGCAATACATCAAGATCGTGACATCTCAAGAACATGAGAGAGAGAAAGATTAAACACATAGCTACTGGTACAAACCCTCAGCCCCGAGGGTGGACTACTCCCTCCTCATCGTGGTGGCCGCCGGGATGATGAAGATGGCCATCGGAGATGATTCCCCCCTCTGGCAGGGTGCCGAAAAGGGTCTAGATTGGTTTTCGGTGGCTGCAGAGCATTGCGGCAGCGGAACTTCTAATCTAGTTTAACCCCGAGGGTTTTTGGAATTTTTGGGAATTTATAGGGTAAAGAGGGGGTGCGGGAGGCCACCGATGTGGGCACAACCCACCTGGGCGCGCCTGGGCCCCCAGGCGTGCCCTGGTGGGTTGTGCCCCCTCAGGGCACCCCTAGGTGCTTCTTTGGCCCACTGGTGGTCTTCTGGTCCATAAAAAATCCACAAAAAGTTTTGTGGTGTTTGGACTCCATTTGATATTGATTTCATGCGATGTAAAAAACAAGCAAAAAACAGCAACTGGCACTTGGCACTATGTCAATAGGTTAGTCCCCAAAAATGAAATAAAATGACTATAAAATGAATATATAATATCCAAGATTAATAATATAACAGCATAGAACAATAAAAAATTATAGATACGTTGGAGACGTATCATACGTGTCTGATACGTCTCCAACGTATCTATAATTTTTTATTGTTCCATGCTATTATATTATCGGTTTTGGATGTTTTATATGCATTAATTTGCTATTTATATTACTTTTGGGACTAACTTATTAACCTAGAGCCCAGTGCTAGTTTCTATTTCCCCTTGTTTTTGAGCTTCACAGAAAAGGAATACCAAACGGAGTCCAAACGAAATAAAACTTCACGATGATTTTTCTTCGACTAGAATACACCCAGGGGACTTGGAGTCCTAGCTAGAAGAGCCACGAGGTGGAGGCAAGGGTGGAGGGCACGCCCTAGGGGGCACCCCTACCTTCTGGCCCCCTCGGGGCTACCCTGACCTAGCACTTTGTCCTATATATTCACATATATACCAAAACCCTCAAAAGCATCCACGAAAACACTTTTCCACCACCGCAACCTTGTGTTCCCGTGAGATCCCATCTTGGGGCCTTTTCCAGCATCCTGTCAGAGGGGGTTCGATCACGGAGGGCATCTACATCAGCTCTATTGCCCTTCCGATGAAGCGTGCGTAGTTTACCATAGACCTACGGGTCCATAGCTAGTAGCTAGATGGCTTCTTCTTCTCTCTCTCTCTTTGATTCTCAATACCATGTTCTCGATGTTCTTGGATATCTATCCGATGTAATCTTCTTTTGCGGTGTGTTTGTCGAGATCCGATGAATTGTGGATTTATGATCAACTTATCTATGAATATTAGTTGAATCTTCTCTGAACTCTTATATGCATGATTTGATATCTTTGTATTTCTCTTCTAATTATCGATTTGGTTTGGCCAACTAGATTGGTTTTTCTTGCAATGGGAGAGGTGCTTAGCTTTGGGTTCAATCTTGCGTGATTTCACCCAGTGACAAAGTAGGGGTAGCGAGACACGTATTGAATTGTTGCCATCGAGGATAAAAAGATGGGTTTTCATCATATTGCTTGAGTTTATTCCTCTACATCATGTCATCTTACTTAAGGCATTACTCCGTTCTTTATGAACTTAATACTCTAGATGCATGTGGGATAGCGGTCGATGTGTGGAGTAATAGTAGTAGATGCAGGCAGGAGTCAGTCTACTTGACACGGATGTGATGCCTATATGCATAATCATTGCCTTGGATATTGTCATAACTTTGCGCTTTTCTATCAATTGCTCGACAGTAATTTCTTCACCCACCGTATTATTTGCCTTCATGAGAGAAGCCTCTAGTGAAACCTATGGCCACAGGTCTATTTTCCATCATATTAGTTTTCGATCTACTATTTTGCAATCTTTTATTTTCAGATCTATAAACCAAAAAACCCAAAAATATTTTATATTTTGTTTAGTTCTATCTATCTCTATCAGATCTCACCTTTGCAAGTGACCGTGAAGGGATTGACAACCCGTTTATCACATTGGGTGCAAGTGTTTGATTGTTTGTGCAAGTGCATCTATTGGGGACTTGCGCGTTTCTCCTACTGGATTGATACCTTGTTTCTTAACTGAGGGAAATACTTATCTCTTCGGTGCTGCATCACCCTTTCCTCTTCAAGGGAAAAACCAACGCAAGCTCAAGAAGTAGCAGGAAGAATTTCTAGCGCCGTTGCCGGGGAGATCTACATCAAGCCTACCAAGTACCATCATAAACTCTCATCTCTTGCATTACATTATTTTCCATTTGCCTCTCATTTTCCTCTCCCCCAATTCTAAAATGATTTTCAGAAAAACACAAAAATATTTTCCCTTTTTATTCGCCCTTCTTCCGTTCGTCTTTTCGTTTGCCTCTTTGCTCGTGTTGCCATGTGCCTTCTATTTGCTTGCATGTTTGATTGCTAAAAATATATTGTTATGGATCCACTTAATGTTTTCTAATTGGATCATCTTCGACCCATATGTGCTCGTGCTGAAACCCCAACCAGTTTAGTTGAGGGGAAATCTTTAGATATGCATGCTCATTTTGTGCGTCACTGTTTGTTTGAAAAAGGGAGATTCTTATGGAATCAAATAAATTATTTTCTATGTTATGCTTGGAATCTTTGTGAACTTTGTGATTTTACTTGTTGCTCTAAGAACACAAAAAACACCTTCCCTGCCTATGTGAGTTTTAATGATAATGAAATTTTATCTTCTTATGAAAAGAGTGTTTATAGTTACTATGATATCGAACAAATTGAAGAATCTATTGCTTTTAAGGGTGCTTATGAAGTTGCTTCTTTGATTTAAAAGTATGATATTACTCTCTACATATCTGAAAAATTTGACATACTTAAATATTGCTATGAAAACTATGGTTATAATGTCTATGTCAAAGTATTTATTGAGAGAATGACCGTGGCTTTGGAAGAAAATAATGATATGCATAAATCTATAGATAATTATGATTCCGATGATTTGATTGTAATATCCCTTGATGAACATGATGCTTGCCATTCTTATGGCCATGATGCCAATATTTATGGAGATGAATTTGCTATAGTTCCTTATGTTAAACATGAGATTGTTGCTATTGCACCCATACTTGATAGTTCCTTGAATCAAAAGCATGATTGCAATGATGTTATTATAAATTCTATTAGTGTAAATTGTGCTAATAATATGCAAAACCCCAAGCCTGGGGATGCTAGTTTTACTATGTCCGCTACTTATTGCAATGATCATGATTGGGGTGATAATGCCTCTTATGATCTTGAAAATTTATTTAAGCCTCATGATGAATATGTTTGCTATAATATTGAAAGTGGGTTTAGAAGAGGGTCAACTTTAGGAAATAATTACCCCACTATTTTGGAGATTGATAAATCTTATGTAATTTTTGATAAAAGTGGGCTTGGCGAGGTCATGACTTTATTTTATGATAATCCCACTAATTTGGAAGAGTGTCAACTTTGCATGCATGTGGATCATGTAGGGAATATGTTTTGTGATAACTATATTGTTGAATTTGAGTATGACCCCACATGTAATTATTATGAGAGAGGAAAATATGATTGTAGAAATTATGATGTTACTAAATTACCTCTTATCATGTTGAGATCGCTATTGTTTCTTTCTTCTTCTTTGCACATGCTAGTTTTTGCTTGCCTTCATAATTTGTTTGCCTATAAGATGCCTATGCATAGGAAGTATGTTAGACTTAGATGTGTTTTTCACATGCTTTATGATGCTCTCTTTGTGCTTCAATTCGTGTCTTTCATGTGAGCATCATTAAAATTATCAACGCCTAGCTAAGGGCGTTAAACAAGAGCGCTTGTTGGGAGGCAACCAATTTTATTTTTGTTCTTGCTTTTTTGGTTCTGTTTTTCCATAAATAATTCATCAAGCCTCTGGTTAGATGTGTTTTTGTGTTTTAATTAGTGTTTGTGCCAAGTAAGACCTTTGGGACGGCATACGATGATAGTTGACTTGGTCTTCCTAAAAAACAGAAACTTTTGCGCCCAGTCACAGAATTTTTAAAAATCACAGAAGCGCGATAAAATTCTGATTTTTAGAAAAGTTTATATACAAATTGCCTCTGTTGTCCAATTTTTTTTAGAATTTTTGAAGTTATAGACGTATTCGAAGTTTACGGATTGCTATAGACTGTACTATTTTCAACAGATTCTGTTTTCTATGTGTTCTTTGCTTATTTTGATCAATCTATGGGTAGTATTGATGTCTACTATGCAACTTTATTCTTGTAGACACGTGTTGGGCCTCCAAGTGTAGTGTTTTGTAGGACAGTTGCAATTTCCCCTCAAGTGGATGACCTAAGGTTTATCAATCCATGGGAGGTGTAGGATGAAGATGGTCTCTCTCAAACAACCCTGCAACCAAATAATAAAAAGTCTCTTGTGTCCCCAACACACCAAATACAATGGTAATTTGTATAGGTGCACTAGTTCGGCGAAGAGATGGTGATAAACGTATAATATTGATGGTATAAATATATTTTTATATTCTGAATAAATAAAAACAGCAAGGTAGCAAATAGTAAACGGGCACAAAAACGGTATTGCAATGCCTAAAAAATGAGGCCTAGGGTCCGTACTTTCGCTAGTTCAATCTCTGAATAGTGCTAACATAATTGGATCATATAACCATCCTTCAACGCGCAACAAAGAATCACTCCAAAGTTCCTATCTAGCGGAGAGCATAAGAAGTAATCGTTTGTAGGGTACGAAACCACCTTGAAGCTATTCTTTCCGATCGATCTATCCAAGAGTTTGTACTAAAATAACACCAAATAATTTCAGATTCGTAATACTCAATCCAACACAAAGAACCTCAAAGAGTGCCCCAAGATTTCTACCGGAGAAACAAATGACGAGAACGTGCATCAACCCCTATGCATAGATTACCCCAATGTCACTGCGGGAATCCGCGAGTTGAATGCCAAAACACATATCAAGTGAATCAATATGATACCCGATTGTCACCACGAGTATTAATATGCAAGACATATATCAAGTGCTCTCAAATCCATAAAAGTATTCAATCCGATAACAACGAAATCTCAAAGGGAAAAACTCAATTCATCACAACAAGATAGAGAGGGGGAAACACCATATGATCCGACTATATTAACAAAGCCTGCGATACATCAAGATCGTGACATCTCAAGAACACGAGAGAGAGAGAGAGATTAAACACATAGCTACTGGTACAAACCCTTAGCCCTGAGGGTGGACTACTCCCTCATCATCGTGGTGGCCGCCGGGATGATGAAGATGGCCACCGGAGATGATTCCCCCCCTCCGGCAGGGTGCCGGAACGGGGTCTAGATTGTTTTTCAGTGGCTATAGAGGCCTGCGGCGGTGGAACTTCTGATCTAGGGTTATTTATGACGGTTTCTCTATTTGTATGATTTTTTGGCGGTGCTTTCACGCGAAGATGGGCCTCGACGTGAGCACAACCCGCTGGCCGAGCCAGGCCCACCAGACACGCCCTGGTGGGTTGTGCCCTCCTCGTGGCTCATCTGGCCCTCCCACGAAGCTTCGGGGGTCTCTTTTGTTCCAAAAAAATCGTCAAAAAGTTTCAGATCATTTGGAGAACTTTCATTTCTGCACAAAAAACAACACCATAGTAGTTCTGCTGAAAACAACATCAGTCCGGTTAGTTCCATGCAAATCATACCAAAACCATATAAAATTGTTGTAATCATGACATGAATACTTCATAAATTATAGAAACGTTGGAGACGTATCAGCATCCCCAAGCTTAATTCCTACTCGTCCTTGAGTAGGTAAATGATAAAAGAAATATTTTATGAAGTGTGAATGCTAGCAAAGTGCACAACTTTGATCAATGATAATTTCGATCACTTTTCCTAGGGTCATAACAACAACTTTTTCTCATAAAACCTATCATATTCATCATATACTCTTTTCTTTTGTAGCATGGACATTTGGACTTGAATGATTCAAAGTAATAGTCTATAATTTAACATGAGGGCATCAATACTCAAGCATATCACCAAGAAACCATGTCTTTCAAAATAGCAACGCTAAAATAAGTTATCCGTAGCCCATCATGCTTAATCATTGATCCATTCATGAAACACACTCGCATATTGACTACACCGAATGCTCAAGTACGATCATAGTGCCCCCTAGTTGGTGCTTTATAAGAGAAGATGGAGACTCAAATTAAAAATAAAAATTGCATAAAGTAAAAGAAAAGCCCTTCATGGAGGGAAGTAGGGATGTGTAGAGGTGCCAGAGCTCAAAGTGAAAATTGAGAGATCAAAACATTTTGAGAGGCATACTTTTCCGACCAACGAAAATGATTTAGAGCTCCCAACACTTTCCATGCTAGATATATCATAGGCGGTTCCCAAACAAAAAATAAAGTGTATTCCTTTTTCCACCATACTTTCACTTTCCATGGCTAACCATATCCATGGGTGCCATCCATACCAACACTTTCCAAGGAATTTATTATTTGAAAACATAAAGTAAATTCATTTTTCATTTCGGGACATGGCATCCCTAATACCTTTGCCTTACTCTCGTGCAATGACAAGTGAATAAACACTCATCGTGAGAATAACACATCTAGCATGGAAAATATTGGCCACCCCTCACCGCCTCGCGAGCGGTACGAGCACAAAAAGACAAATTTATTTTGAAAATTAGAGATGGCACATACAAATTTGCTTAGAATGACAAAAGAATACCGCATATACGTAGGTATAGTGGACTCATGTGGCAAAACTGTTTTAAATGATTTTGGATGCACAACTAGTGATCATACTTAGTGCAAAATGAAGGCCAGCAAAAGATTGAGAAGCGACCAACCAAGAAACGAATAATATCATAAGCGAGCATTGAGCATAATTAACAGCGAATAATGCACCACAAGTAGGACATAATTTCATCACAAAACTATTGACTTTCATGCTTGCATAGGGAATCACAAACCTTAACACCAATATTTTTACTAAAGCATAATTACTCACCAACATGACTCACATATCACTATCATCACATCTCAAAACTATTACAAAGAATCAAATTTATTTTCTCCAGTGATCTTCATGAAAGTTTTTATTATATCCTTCTTGGATATCTATCACTTTGGAACTAATTTTCATGTCTTGCTTTTGATAAGCTCAGAAAAATAAATAAGTGAAGATCATGAGCATAATATTTATTTCTCTCAAATTAATTTAAGTGAAGCAGGAGAGAATTTCTTCGAAAATACTAAAGCACACTATGCTCAAGAAGATATAAGTGAAGCACTAGAGCAAATGACAAGCTACTCCAAAAAAGATATAAGTAAAGATCAAGCGAGTAGTTAAGTAAATAGGTAGCTATTTGAGGACTCTCTCTTATTCAAAAACTTTCAGATCTAAGAATTTTATTAAAACAACAAGCAAAACAAAATAAAATGACATTCCAAGAATAGCACACATCATGCGAAGAAGCAAAAACCTAGGCTCAACCGATACTAACCGATAATTGTTGAAGAAGAAAGGTGGGATGCCTACCAAGGCATCCCCAGGCTTAGATGCTTGATACTTATTGAAATATTACCTTGGGATGCCTTGGGCATCCCCAAGCTTGAGCTTTTGTGTCTCCTTAATTCTTCTCATATCACGGTTTTCCTAAATCTCAAAAGCTTCATCCACACAAAACTCAACAAGGACTCGTGAGATAAGTTAGTATAAACCAATGCAAAAACCTTATCATTCTCTATTGTAGCAAATCACTAAAATTATTATTCAACATTGCACACTAAATGCCTCTGCATATTTAATACTCCTATCCTCAAATACAATTATTAAACAAGCAAACATATGCAAACAATGCAAACATAACAGGAATATGCCAAAACAGTACAATCTATAAAGAATGAAAGAGTATCAATACTTCCCTAACTCCAAAAGTTATGAAAATTTTGGCACACTGTAGACAATTTATCGGAGCTCATTTTGCAAAAAGTTTCAATGTTTTATCACATTCTGCTTTTCTAGGGAATTTTTGCAACAGCGGTAAACTATTTTCAAATAACAACATCTATACTTACAAAATAAGCATGGCAATGGCTATCATTGCCACTTTTATTGAAATAAAAGATGAAAAAAAATGATTCTGAATAAAAACAAGAAAATCCTAACAAAATAAAATGACGCTCCAAGTAAAACTCATATCATGTGACGAATGAAGACATAGCTCCAAGTGAGGTTACCGATAATGTTGAAGACGAAAGAGGGGATGCCTTCCGGGGCATCCCCAAGCTTAGTTGCTTGGATCTTCCTTGAATATTAACTTGGGGTGCCTTTGGCATCCCCAAGCTTAGGGTCTTTTTACTCCTTATTCTCCTCATATCAATGTCTCACCCAAAAATTGAAAACTTCAATCACACAAAACTTAATGGAACTTCGTGAGATAGGTTAGTATGATAAAGAGCAAACCATTTTACTTTGGTACTATCTCAGACAAGATTCATAATTGGTCTCACACAATGCCTACTGTAGCATATCATTTCTACAATTTATATTGAGCAATATAAGCCATAGAAACTAGAAAACAAGCAAACTATGCACTGAAAACAGATTCTGTCAAAAACATAACAGTCTATAGTAATCTGTACTCCAACCATACTTCTGCTACTCCAACAATTCTGAGAAAAATAGGAAAACCTGGGTAATTTATCTATTAATCTTCTGCAAAAAGAATCAGCATTTTATCATGCTTTCGATAAAAATGAGAATTGTTTTCCTGAGCACAAAAGTTTTTGTTTTTCAGCAAGATCAAATCAACTATCACCGTAAGCCATCCCAAAGGTCTTACTTGGCACTTTACTGAAACAAAAGCAATAAAACATGACTACTACAGTAGCCTAATCATGTGAACACACAAAAAAGTAGGTAAAAGTGTTGGTTTGTCTCCCAATAAGCGCTTTTCTTTAATGCCTTTTAGCTAGGCATGATGATTTCAATGATGCTCACATAAAAGTAAAAAATAAAACATAATGGGAGCATCATGAAGCATATGACTAGCACATTTAAGTCTAACCCACTTCCTAGGCATAGGGATTTTGTGAGCAAATAATTTATGGGTGCAAGAATCAACTAGCATAGGAAGGCAAAACAAGTGCATCTTCAAAAGTTTCAACACATAGAGAGGAAACTTGATATTATTGAGATATGTAGAAGCATATGTTCCTCCCTCATAGTAATATTCAGTAGCATCATGAATGAATTCAACAATATAGCTATCACGTAAATCATTCTTTTCATGATCTACAGGCATAGAGATTTTATTACTCCCCACACAAACAAATTTCTTCTCATCAATAGTGATGGGAGAAAACTCAACAAAATAACTATCATGAGATTGAAAATTAAAATCATGATGACAAGTTTCATGGTTATCATTATTATTTATAGCATACATGTCATCACCATAATCATCATAGATTGCAACTTTGTTGTCATAGTCAATTGAAACCTCTTCCAAAATAGTGGATTCATCACTAAATGAAGCCATGACCTCTCCAAATCCACTTTCATCATTATAATCATCATAAATAGGAGGCATGCAATCATTATAACAAATTTGCACATCAAATCTTGGGGGACTAAAAATATCATCTTCATCAAATATAGCATCCCCAAGATTGTAGCTTTGCATATCATCAACATCATGGATATTCGAAGAATTCATACTAACAACATTGCAATCATGCTCATCATTCAAATATTTTGTGCCAAACATTTTATTGACTTCTTCTTCTAACAATTGAGCACAATTTTTTGAACCATCATTTTCAGGAAATATATTATAAAGATGATCAATAATATGATGCAACCTCAATTCCATTTTTATATGTAGTTTTCTTTTATAAACCAAACTAGTGATAAAATAAGAAAATAAAAGATCCAATTCCAAGATCTAAAGATATACCTTCATGCACTCACCTCCCCGGCAACGGCGCCATAAAAGAGCTTCATTGATGGGATGTGAGTGCCGCTTTCCTAACCTCCCCGGCAACGGCGCCAGAAAAGAGCTTGATGTCTACTACGCAACTTTATTCTTGTAGACACGTGTTGGGCCTCCAAGCGCAGAGTTTTCCAGGATAGTAGCAATTTTCCCTCAAGTGGATGACCTAAGGTTTATCAATCCGTGGGAGGTATAGGATGAAGATTATCTCACTCAAACAACCTTGCAACCAAATAATAAAAAGTCTCTTGTGTCCCCAATATACAATGGTAATTTGTATAGGTGCACTAGTTTGGCGAAGAGATGGTGATAAAAGTGTAATATTGATGGTAGCAATATATTTTTATAATTTGAATAAATAAAAACAACAAGGTAGCAAATAGTAAACGGGCACAAAACGGTATTGCAATGCTTAAAAATGAGGCCTATGGTCCTTACTTTCGCTAGTTCAATCTCTCAACAGTGCTAATATAATTGGATCATATAACCCTCCCTGAACATGCAACAAAGAATCACTCCAAAGTTCCTATCTAGCATAGAGCATAAGAAGAAATCATTTGTAGGGTACGAAACCACCTCGAAGCTATACTTTCCGATCAATCTATCCAAGAGTTCAAACTAAAATAACACCAAATAATTTCAGATTTGTAATACTTAATCCAACACAAAGAACCTCAAAGAGTGCCCCAAGATTTCTACTGGAGAAACAAAAGACGAGAACATGCATCAACCCCTATGCATAGATCACCCCAATGTCACCGCGGGAATCCACGAGTTGAATGCCAAAACACATATCAAGTGTAATCAATATGATACCCTATTATCACCACGAGTATTAATATGCAAGATATATATCAAGTGCTCTCAAATCCATAAAAGTATTCAATCCGATAACAACGAAATCTCAAAGGAAAAAACTCAATTCATCACAACAAGATAGAGGGGGAAACACCATATGATCCGACTATATTAACAAAGCCCACGATACATCAAGATCGTGACATATCAAGAACACGAGAGAGAGAGAGAGAGAGATTAAACACATAGCTACTAGTACAAACCCTCAGCCCTGAGGGTGGACTACTCCCTCATCATCATGGTGGCCGCTGGGATGATGAAGATGACCACCGGGGATGATTCCCCCCTCTGACAGGGTGCCAGAACGGGGTCTAGATTGGTTTTCGATGGCTACAGAGGCCTGCGGCAGGGGAACTTTTGATCTAGGGTTATTTCTGATGGTTTCTCTATTTATAGGATTTTTTGGCGTCGGTTTCATGCGAAGATGGGCCTCGAGGTGAGCACAACCCACTGGGGCAAGCCAGGCCCACCAGGCACGCCCTGGTGGGTTGTGCCCTCCTCGTGGCTCTTCTGGCCCTCCTACGAAGCTTCAGGGGTCTCTTTTGTTCAAGAAAAATCATCAAAAAGTTTCAGCTCATTTGGAGAACTTTCATTTCTGCACAAAAAAAACACCAGGGTAGTTCTGCTGAAAACAGCGTCAGTCCGGGTTAGTTCCATGCAAATCATACCAAAACCATATAAACTTGTTGTAAACATGGCATGAATACTTCATAAATTATAGATGCGTTGGAGACGTATCAGTATCGGGGGTATGAACCATGGAGAAGTTGTAATACAGTAGAATTTACACCAATATAAATAAAAATTGAGTTCACAAGTCACAACAGTACAAAAGTGGTGATTTTATTTTCTTATACTAATGGATCTCATGAGTTTTATGTTGAGTTTTGTGTTGTGAAGTTTTCAAGTTTTGGTTAAAGATTTGATAAACTATGGAATAAGGAGTGGAAGAACCTAAGCTTGGGGATGCCAAGGCACCCCAAGGTAATATTCAAGGACAACCAATAGCCTAAGCTTGGCGATGCCTCGAATGGCATCCCCTCTTTCGTCTTCGTCTATCGGTAAATTTACTTGAGGCTATATTTTTATTCACCACATCATATGTGTTTTGCTTGGAGCGTCTTGTATGATATGAGTATTTACTTTTTAGTTGGCCAAAATCATGCTTGCTGTACACACCTTTTGAGAGGGACACGCATGAATCATGATTTATTAGAATACTCAATGAGCTTCACTTATATCTTTTGTGCTAGGCAATTTTGCTCTAGTACTTCACTTATATCTTTTTAGAGCACGACGATGGCTTTACTTCATAGAAATTAGTGAACTCTCATGCTTCACTTATATTATTTTGAGAGTCTCTCTAAACAGCGTGGTAATTTGCTTTGGTTATGAATTTAGTCCTAATATGATGGACATACAAGAGGGATATAATAAAAACTTTCATATAAATTGCATTGAATACTATGTGAAGTTTGATTCCTTATGATTGTTTTGAGATATAGAGATGGTGATATTACAGTCATGCTAGTGAGTAACTGTGGATTGTAGAAATACTTGTGTTAAAGTTTGTGATTCCCGTAGCATGCACGTATGGTGAACCGTTATATATGTGACAAAGTCGGAGCATGATTTATTTGTTGATTGTCTTCCTTATGAGTGGCGGTCGGGGACAAGCGATGTTCTTTTCCTACCAATCTATCCCCCTAGGAGCATGCGCGTAGTACTTTGTTTCAATGACTAATAGATTTTTGTAGTAAGTATGTGAGTTCTTTATGACTAATGTTGAGTCCATGGGTTATACACACTCTCACCCTTCCACCATTGCTAGCCTCTCTAGTACCGCGCAACTTTCATTGGTGCCTTACACCTACCTTTTACCTTCCTCAAAATAGCTGCCATTCCTACCTATTATGGCATTTCCATAGCCATTCCGATAGATATTGCCATGCAACTTCCATCGTTCCGTTTTATTATGACACGCTCCATCATTGTCATATTGCTTGCATGATCGTAAGATAGCTAGCATGATGTTTGCATGGCTTGTCCATTTTTTGATGTCATTTGCTATGCTAGATCATTGCACATCCCGGTACACCGCTGGAGCATTCATATAGAGTCATATTTTGTTCTAAGTTTCGAGTTGTAATTCTTCAGTTGTAAGTAAATAAAAGTGTGATGATCATCATTATTAGAGCATTGTCCCATGTGAGGAAAGGATGATGGAAGCTATGATTCCCTCACAAGTTCGGATGAATCTCCGGACTTTACAAAAAATAAAAGAGGCCAAGAAGCCCACCAATAAAAAAGGAGAAAATAAAAAAAGAGAGAAAAGAGAGAAGGGGCAATGTTACTATCCTTTTCCACACTTCTGCTTCAAAGTAGCACCATGATCTTCATGATAGAGAGTCTCCTATGTTGTCACTTTCATATACTAGTGGGGATTTTTCATTATATAACTTGGCTTGTATATTCCAATGATAGGCTTCCTCAAATTTCCCTAGGTCTTCGTGAGCAAGCGAGTTGGATGCACACCCACTTAGTTTCTTTTTGAGCTTTCATAGACTTATAGCTCTAGTGCATCCATTGCAAGGCAATCCCTACTCACTCACATTGATATCTATTGATGGGCATCTCCATAGCCTGTTGATACGCCTAGTTGCTGTGAGACCATCTCCTTCTTTTTGTCTACTCCACAACCACCATATTCTATTCCATCTATAGTGCTATATCCATGGCTCACGCTCATGTATTGCGTGAAAGTTGAAAAGGTTTGAGAACATCAAAAGTATGAAACAATTGCTTGGATTGTCATCGGGGTTGTGCATGATTTAATACTTTGTGTGATGAAGATGTAGCATAGCCAGACTATATGATTTTGTAGGGATAACTTTCTTTGGCCATGTTATTTTGAGAAGACATGATTGCTTTATTAGTATGCTTGAAGTATTATTGTTTTTATGCCAATATTAAACTTTTGTTTTGAATCTTATGGATCTGAACATTCATGCCACAATGAAGAGATTTACATGGATAAATATGTTAGGTAGCATTCCACATCAAAAATTCTGTTTTTATCATTTACCTACTCGAGAATGAGCAGGAATTAAGCTTGGGGAAGCTTGATACGTCTCCAATGTATCTATAATTTTTTATTGTTCCATGCTATTATATTGTCTGTTTGGATGTTTTATATGCATTTATATGCTTTTTTATATAATTTTTGGGACTAACTTATTAACCTAGAGGCTAGTGCCGGTTTCTGTTTTTCCTTATTTTTGAGCTTCGCAGAAAAGGAATACCAAACGGAGTCCAAATGGAATAAAACTTCACAATGAATTTTCTTAGACGAGAAGAGATCCAGGGGACTTAGAGTCCAAGGAGAAGAACAAGGGTGGAGGGCGCGCCCTGGGGGGGGCTACCTTGTGGGCTCCTCGAGACTCCCCTGACATAGCCCTTCGTCTTATATATTCACATATATTCCAAAACCCTCAGAAGCATCCATGAAAACACTTTTCCACCGCTGCAACCTTCTATTCCCGTGAGATCCCATCTTGGGGCCTTTTCCAGCATTGTTGGGGATATACCCCATGGCGTAAACCGGCCGGAAGTATAACCCGGCCGGAGTTGGCGGTTTACTTGGGATCCGGCTGACACTTGGCGATTCACTAGCGACCCGCCCGGACCTGGCGGTTTACAAGCAACCCGCCTGGTCATTATGACTCACTAGTGATCCGGCGTGTGGGACAGACGGATGACAAGGCCCAAGGCCCAGAAGGCCGGTTCACGTTTAATGGTGGGCCGGTTTATGAGGAAAGTGTAAGGATTATTCTCCTACAAAGGAAGCAACACTAGGACTCCACTTGTAATAGAGTAATCCTAATCCAACTAGGACTAGTCATGTAAACCGCCCCTTCAACATATATAAGGAGGGGCAGGGCTCCCCAAAGAGGGACAAGTTACAAGCAAGAAGAAACAATCTTAGGGCTAGACACAAAGAGGAGAGCCGGTTTACGGCAACTCCCTCGTGATGATAATGAGACCTAGCCTCAAACAACATGTAGGGTTGTTACCGGATGATGTTTCCCGGGGCCCGAAGCTGTCTAAATCCCTGTCTTGTGTTGCGTCTCTTGTCCCGATCAACCCCTCTCAAGCTACCGCATAGATGCGTTGGCCTCACGACTAAGTCCTGACACTAAGGACATCTGCCGTGACAATTCCACGATAGTTGGCGCCCACCGTGGGGCTGGCGCACGGTGGTGATGAGTTTTTGAAGGTATTTCTTCCAGGGATCGAGAAGCTCGCAATTTTTCTGGTGAAGAAGAGCCGGTTTAAAAAAATCGACATCAGAAGTTAGGATTACATGGCACGGCACGGCATGTGCTTGCGATCCGACGATCCGAAGCCAGATCAGTTTTTGGACAGATCAGTTTTTGGAGCACGTTCCTGAGGCGAAGGAGTTTTTTCACTGGAGATCATATCCGTACATACGACTACGACTTGTGGTCTAATCGGAAGCAGCAGTACCAATCCATCAAAACCTGCCGATTCATGCGGACGGCGACATGTACACATGAGGAAGAGATGCGGTTGCTCCACGCATCAAGAAACAGGAAGCGACATGTTAAAAAAAGGGAGGAGTAGCTACGACCTGGAGAAGGACCGGAACAGGATTGGTCAAACCTCCACAATTCAGAGGATGACTCGGCCATGGCTCGCGAGCGCCTCTGCCGCCTCTGGCCACGGACTGGCCCGGTGCCCCCCCTTGTCGACCTCCCACGCTGGCGTCTCCCCTGCCCTTTGCCTTCGCGCCTCCACTGCTACTACGACCATGGCCTGTTTTGAGTCGTCGCCCATTACTACCTCTAAAGCGACGACCGCGCCTCCGACCTACTCTGCTGCAACAGCCGCCGCCACAAACCGCCCGCGCCGGGCCGGGTTCACCTTCACCTTGAGCCGCTGCACGCACCTGCCCTCGAGCCGATGCTTCTGCTAGGTTCGAGTCACTGTTTTGTCCTCCGCCTCTGTCGCTAGCGCTTCCGAGACGCCTCTGCTCGTTTTTGTTCCGGATGCCTGGCGCGCCAAGTCGCCTGCGAGCCTGACCTCGCGTCGCCTCTGCATTCCGGTCCATTGGCGCATATAACCCGTACAGGGCTTGGACAGAGAACAAGATAGGCGTGATTTCACTTGTGAGGATTCAGTTTCATCAGGTTACACTAGTTTGTATTTCAGATCAACCATATACTGATCACGGTGTAAGAGCTGAAGGCAACATGGCGTTGTTTTAGTCAAAAACATTCAAGGCAATGCTGTAGTTGAAATCCAGAAGAATGTCATTGCTGAAAGGAGTCAAAGCCCTATTTCATAGTTAAAAGGAATTGATGCCATTACTGATCAAAATTGGCTGATGCTTTAAGAGGCAAGATCAACTGATGTGCTACCGCTGCTACCTCACCTTACGTGAGACCCGCCCGCGCTAACACGACCAGCGCCAGGCCTGAAGCCGTCCTCTGCTCCAAGTCGCCGAAGTCACGGGCTGGCCGCGTTTCCGCTGTCGCTCTGCGCCTTTGCGCGTCCTCACCGGCTCTCAAGCTGCGGCTGTGCTCGAGATGTCACAGACGCGACCCGCCGCCGCTACACCTGCTGACCTCACCATGGCGGTTCACCGCTATGCCTGCCGGCTTGCCTGCCTCTTCTACCGCGCTTCGCTCCCATTAGCGTTAAACCGCTCCTAAAGCTAGGAACTGGTGTTAAAGAAAAGGCGCTACGGCAACATCTGCAAACCACTGATCATTAGAGTATTATATATACACCTGATGGGCTATACTATTGTCAGTTTATTGACGGATATTACATATGGATTATCTGCCATACGAACAAATCAGGTGCTATTTTTCTAAACTTTTACTGGTATAATTAAGTATCATCCAAAGCTTTTTTCACGCTATGCTATGCTATACACAGGTCAATTGACTCATGGCCAAGGTATGATCCGGTCGTCGTGCGCCGGCGTCGGAGGCGACGCATACATCTGCACCGCCCGTGCCGGGTGTTTAAGACCTGGAGAATAACCCGAAGGTTTTCTGCTTGAACCGCCAGGACCATATTGACTTGCCGACCAGTCTAAATCGCCTTTGTCGCGATGAACGGATCATCCGTTCGAACAAAAAACATGAGGACAACTGTTCATTACAAATGAGGCGTTATATTACGGGCACGGAGCACGCGCTAGCAACGTTCTGCACTGGTGTTTCGTCCGTGTCATACCACCCATTGAATGAACATGAGCAAATCGCCGTCCCTATGGCCCGGTTTACATCAGATTGCCGGGACCGCACCCGCGATTAACTCGCCCGACTGTGCCGGTTTACGACACCGGTGCCGATTTTCCTCGTCTGCACCGGTTTACAATGCCGCGGCCGACTCATTTGTCCGAACCGCCTCTGATGCTGCGGTCGTCTTTGTCGTCCGTCTCTTGGGGCCTGGTCTACATCAACATACCGGGTCACACCTGTCTGCATGAGCTGTTTGTTGAATATAAAGCAACAAATTGGAGGCAAATTATCATATACTATCGACCGCCGTCTGCACTGGATGGCTCAATGGGCAGGCGCACAAGTCGCCGCCACTACAGTTTGGTTAAACTTCAAATCGCCAGTTGGAAGGAACCATTGGCCGAGTTGTTGACACGACTTATATAGATCATTTATAACCCGCCACAGTCACCTCAACCTTCTGTGGATTCAGATCGTGCTATCAACGCCAATGCTACACAAGTTATGCCGGTTTATATCACGGTGCAATATGGAGAATCTCAAGCCAACTCTTCGAGTCACCTTGAGACTCGGGGGCTACTCGGGGGCTACAATGATATGACTTAGCAAAGGTTGCCTGTTTGTCAGTGAAGTCAAGAACCCCAGGACGCTGCAGGGAAAGATAACCCGGTCCCGAAAGTTACTACCATATGGATGAAATTTTAAGGGTCGTCAGAAAATTTCCAGTTCAAAATGAATAATGCCGGTTTAATATCCGGTTCAAGGGAAATTGGTTCTCCCACAAAGCTCTGAAGCTCTCAAATCCGGTTTAAAAGTGTCAGGTTCAAAAAGGAATTAACTTCTCGCAAGTTCGAGTTGAAAGTTCGTCAGAAAATTTCTGGCTGAAAATGAAGATTCCGGTTTACAATCCGGTTCAAAGAAAAGATGTCTCCCACAAAGTTTGAAGCTCTCAATATCCGATTCAATATCCCGGCTCAAGAAGAATTTATCTCTTGCAAAAATTTAAAGTTGCCAAAGAGGGCCTGCAGTCATGATGCACGGTTCAAACATGGGTATCCTGCTTTATTGGCTCATCATGTGTGGTTACATGGAGTTCATGTCTTAAAGCGGTCTCTGGTTTACCCCTTGAGTTAGCTTTTCAAAAGCTCTATATTATATCACTTGGGGGCTTTGGTCGTGTCCGAACCATAGCAACACCTTTTGATAGGCGTAAAGCCACAGCATCACTTGGGGGCTTGTGGTCACGTCTGAACCATAGTCATGCCTCTTGATCGGCCCTGTGCGACAGCATCACTTGGGGGCTTTGGTCGAACCCGAACCATCGCTACACCTCTTGATCGGCGTAATGCCAATGCATCATTTGGGGACTTGGTCAAATCTGAACCATAGTCACGCCTCTTGATCGGCCTAGTGCTGCAGCATCACTTGGGGGCTTTGGTCGAACCCGAACCATTGCTACATCTCTTGATCGGCGTAATGCCAATGCATCATTTGGGGACCTGGCTGACTCGAACCATAGCTACACCTTTTGGGGGCTTGGTCGTGTCCGACCATGGTAATGCCTCTTGATCGGCTCAAAGCCTCATTTGCAAATGGTTTTATCTTTGCCTTTGCTTAAATTCTGTTCTTTTTGCTAAGGACCTTTTTCTTTTGTTGCGTTTTAAACCGACATTGTTAATCCGGTTCGACGGTCAAGTACAAATTGACGAAACACGGTCAAATCTTAATCCGGGGACTATCTGCCCGATTTGATTTTCTGTTACCATCTTATTATAAAGTAAACTGGCGTTCATTAACCCGGCTTGGCTTTCAACTACAAGTTGTGAGTACATGATCAAGTTATAATCCGGAGACTGTCAGCCCGGTCTGGTTTGACTACGAGTCGCGAGTATTATATATGGATAATCCGGTGTCTATCACAACCCGGTACGGTATTATCATAAACTGGCACAATATGGAAGGAGTTATCAGTACTCAAGATTGGGATTATCACCCTTACTACAAAAAGTTGGTAAACCAACGATGTGATTCAATGTCACAGGTATGATATATTTCATATTTGATTGTTCTTAAGTGCAGCCTTGGTTATAAACCCGGGTTATATGTTGGGCATTATGACCCGTCCGGCGGTAAACTGCCAGGACACTTTAAACTTGTTGTATGCAGAAATACGTTGAATAAAGCATGATTATAAATCGCCAGCATTTATTAAACCGGCCTGGCTTTCGACTATATGTCGCCAGTATGATGATAAATTATCCGGTGTTTATTAAACCGGCCTAGCTTTAAGATGATAAGTCGCCAGTATATATTTGGATTGCGCCATTGGAATCATGCGCTTATAAATCATTGGGTTATATTATTCAAATAGCCAAACTTGGCTGAATTTTCATTATGATATTGAATGAATAAGGTTTTCATACCGGATTATATTATCTTGAATAGCCAACATGGCTGGATTTTATTATGGTTATTAATAACCGGTATTATTGAGGTTTTCAAAGTCGCTTTAGCGCAATGGCTATTATTTTATCAAAGGATATGATTTATTCTACAATGGAAGGAATAGTCCCGAGTCGCTGCAGGCTTATGACCCGGCACTTGGGGGCTACATTATTCAAATTGAGATTACATGCAAGTCTCATGTCGCTGCAAGCATGCACCATGACACTTGGGGGCTAATGCAAAGTCATTTTTATTGGCCTTATTGAAGACCCGACTCATCATATCATAATGAGCCAGCCCTTGGGGGCTACATATCGCTGCTCAAGTCTACATGATCATATTTACAAAGTGCCTGCCCATTATTGCATAATGACCTGGCCCTTGGGGGCTACATTGGTTGAAGTTTTATGGGCATCAGTCAATTACAAGTCCCAGGTTGCTGCAAGCATGACAATCCGGCACTTGGGGGCTACATAATATGGAGTATTTACTTTTTACTAGTGACTGGGATGAACAACATGGATTTCTTCAAAATTGGCAGTATTTATATTGAAGCAAGTCTTAAGCCATCACTTTGTTCTGCTCGAAGACTTGGGGGCTACAGGTATTATATTATTATCGAAGAAATATTTTCAAATTCTGTGTTTGAGCAAACCAGATTGAACTGGCGTTGGCAACAATCATGAACCAACATTAGCAACAATCATGACCCGGAATTATTAGTTTTTATAACCCGATAATTTTGGTAATACTGAACCAGCAAGTTTTACATCTTCAAACCAGCCGGATATCGGATGAGTATTTCAAGACCAAAATTTCTTAAGCCGGCGCTTTGGAAGCCGACTCAAGTGGATTATTCTTCACAATATTTTCCTATGAGAAACCAACGTCAGTAATTTAAAGTATGAAGATGGTTATTGATCCGGATTTTCTAGAAGGAGGGAATGACAAGGACTTAAGGATGATCAGGTGCCGGTCTACAAGAATTCTTAACCCGGAGCACAACCTGCCAAATTTGTTCTTGTGTTTATGCTGCAGATCAGTTTAACATGGACAAATCCAAATTAAACTAGGGGCTAATGTTGGGGATATACCCCACGGCGTAAACCGGTTGGAAGTATAACCCGACCAGACTTGGCGGTTTACTTGGGATCCGGCTGACACTTGGCGATTCACTGGCGACCCGCCCGGACCTAGCGGTTTACAAGCAACCCACCTGGTCATTATGACTCACTGGTGATCCTTCGTGCGGGACAGAAGGATGACAAGGCCCAAGGCCCAGAAGGCCGGTTCACGTTTAATGGTGGGCCGGTTTATGAGGAAAGTGTAAGGATTATTCTCCTACAAAGGAAGCAACACTAGGACTCCACTTGTAATAGAGTAATCCTAATCCAACTAGGACTAGTCATGTAAACCGCCCCTTCAACATATATAAGGAGGGGCAGGGCTCCCCAAAGAGGGACAAGTTACAAGCAAGAAGAAACAATCTTAGGGCTAGACACAAAGAGGAGAGCCGGTTTACGGCGACTCCCTCGTGATGATAATGAGACCTAGCCTCAAACAGCATGTAGGGTTGTTACCAGACGATGTTTCCCGGGGCCCGAAGCTGTCTAAATCCCTATCTTGTGTTGCATCTGTCGTCCCGATCAACCCCTCTCAAGCTACCACATAGATGCGTTGGCCTCGCGACTAAGTCCTGACACTAAGGACATCTGCCGTGACAATTCCACAACAAGCATCCTGCCGGAGGGGGATTCGATCACGGAGGCATGTACATCAACTCTATTGCCCTTCCGATGAAGCGTGAGTAGTTTACCACAGACCTATAGGTCCATAGCTAGTAGCTAGATGGCTTCTTCTCTCTCTTTGATTCTCATTACCATGTTCTCCTTGATGTTCTTGGAGACCTGTCGGATGTAATCTTCTTTTGTTGTGTGTTTGTCGAGATCCGATGAATTGTGGATTCATGATCAGCTTATTTATGAATATTATTTGATATCTTTATATTTCTCTTTGAATTATTGGTTTGGTTTGGCCAACTAGATTGGTTTTTCTTGCAATGGGAGAGGTGCTTAGCTTTGGGTTCAATCTTGCGTGATTTCACCCAGTGAAAAAGTAGGGGTAGCGAGACACGTATTGAATTCTTGCCATCGAGGATAAAAAGATGCGGTTCTCATCATATTTCTTGTCACAGCCCTAGAATTTCATTGCAAATAGTTACACAAGCATCCATGCATCATGTCCAAATTTCTTTGAAAGTTGAAATGGGGATTGTTGAAACCCTAGCACCAAATGAATTCAACTAGGTTAAATAAAAATGTTTTCAATGAACCCAGATGACCTTTAGAAATGTTCCTGATTTTTGTTAAAGGTGAAAACCTCTGCCAAAAATGATGCAAATATCTCTAGGCCATTCTAGATTTTTGAATTAAATCTTATTGTATTTGACTTTCGGCATTTAAATACTATAAATAATTTAAATGTTCAAATAATGTTGGGACTATTTTTGGGCCACTGAAATAATTCAGCAAGTGTCCAGGAATATTTTCAGGATTCATAGAAGTGATTTGGTGTTGTTACTAAATCAAAAAAACAAATTTGGAAAATAGAAAACAGAACAAAGTAGAAATTAAAAGAGAGAGAGAGAGATAGAGAGGACTTACCTGGCTTAGCTGCAGCTCAGCTGTGCAGCCCAACACTGTAGCCAGCCCATCCCAACTCCTCCCCTGTCTTCAACCTCGTGCCAGTAGGCACGAGGGCGGGTGCCCGCGGCACGCACGCGCGCACCCGGCCACCTCCTGCTTTCCCGGGGCGCCCTGAGCCTTCCGTCGCGCCACGCCACCCCCAGACCCGTATGGATCGATCTCTCCCTCCCTCGCTCTCCCCCTCGCCCGTTCCCCGCCATGGCCGAAGCCTCCATGGACGCACCGTCGCCGTTCGCCGCTGCCATCGACCTCCCCACGCCCATCCAGCTATGCCACGAGATCTGCCTCGACCCCTGTGTCCTCTGCACAAATCCAGGCGCCGCCAGGAGCTCCGTGACGACGACCCTGAGCTCTTCTTCCTCCTCGACCCGTGGATCACCGTCGGTCGATTCGCGCCATCGAGGACATCCCCAAGCCCGCTGAGCCGTTCTCTGCCTTCCTTGTGAGCTCCTGCTCCTTCCCCCATGCTCTCCTCCTCCGTTCCTCACCACTCGCGCGCTGCAGTCCTCGCGCCCATGGAGCCGTAGCTCCGGCCACCGCCTCGCTCGCCGCCGACGCTGCTCCCGGCCACCCCGCAGCCTCTCGTCCTGTCCTTTGGATGCGGAAAAGCAAGAGCTCCTCCCCTGTGTGCTCAGCGCGCCAAACCACCGCCCGAAGCTCAAATCCGAGCCGCGCCGCCGTCATTTTGGTCACCGCCGACCAGGCTCTGGCGACTGCCGACGTGTCCATCATTAGCACTAATGACCCCACTAATCACCACCCCACTAGTCACTTACATATGGGTCCCACGCCTTTAACTAACCATAGCTTAATTCTTGTTTAGCTCTAATTAAACACAGTGGCCCCACGCGTCAGCTTTGACCGTGCTGACGTGGCCGTTCACCTGGGCCCACTAGTCAGCCTCTGTTCCTGCCCTGTTACGCTGACGTGCGGGCCCTACTAGTAAGGTTTGACCTGGACCAGCCCCTGTTGACTTGCTGATGTCATCATGATGTGATGCTGATGCAGCAATTGATTTTCTGGATTTTAAATAAATCAGGAAATTCCAGAAATTGCCCAAAACTTCTAAAAATCATATAAAATCAACCGTAGCTCAGAATTAAATAAATTATATATGAAAAATTATTAGAAAAATTCAAGGAATCCACCTGTACCATTTTCATGCATGTTAGAACAACTTAAGATCACTGTTTAGGACAAAGCAAATGAATGGTATTTAAATAACCACATGTGGAGTTTGAATTTGAACTTTGGGTTCAAACCAACTTCATTTAATTGTGTTGCTAGTTGCATTAGCTCAATCAACAACATATTGCCATGTAATTATCATGCATCATGTTGTGCATTGCATTGATTGTGTTCCTTCTCTGTTGCCGGTGGTTGTCCCCTCTCGATAGACGTTGTACCGATGCTGTGATCATTGACACTGATGAAGACCCAATGATATCTTCAGAAGTGGCAAGCAAGCAAAACCCCCTTGTTCATTCTGATACAAACCCTCTTGTCCTACTGTGTGTGAGCTAAGGGTGTGAACACGATTTGATAAAGGTAGCGATGAGAGGCCATGTAGGACTACATGGTGGGTTGTCTCATTGCAGCCGTCCTCAGGAACTGAGTTCTATGTTTGTGATCCATGAACAGTTACTACCACACATTGGGCTCCGGGCGCTCCAAGCTCTCTCGACTTATTAATCAACTCGATCTCTATCCAGGAGTTGCAACTAGTTTCTGGTGTTTGTAGGTAGTGTTAGTAGTCTACCAAGTGGCACCCGATACAGGTGGGCTAGGGACAGACTAGGCACAATGTCCCGGTGTACCATGTGGCACCCGGATGGTGGGCTTGGGAACCCTGTACACATCGTTTGGGGCCGTGAGCGACACCCCGGCCGGATCTCCTTGCGGATGGAACCCGAATAGGTGATAAACCTGCACTAGAGACTTGTGTGGTTAGTCAGGTCGTGGCCGACTCCCTCACCAGGCTTCCGCTTGAAGGTTTCCGAGATACACGACGTGTACATGGTGGTAAGTGGCGAGAGCGTGTGTGAAGAAGTACACCCCTGCAGGGTTATCATTATCTATTCGAATAGCCGGATTCCTCGGATATGGAAACTTGGACCCCTTGCATAGTTCATAGACAAGTGAAAGTGGATACTCTAAAATGCGCAAGATAAGTGTGAGTGCTATGGATGGCGTTCTCGCAGGGAGACAGGAGCGGATCCATAGTGGTGTATTGGTATGGTGAATATGTGGACTCGTGTGCGCCACCTCAAAGAGTAACTTGCAGTCGTAGTTCAGGTTAGCCACTGAGTCAAAGCTGGCTTGCTGCAGTCAAACTCCACCACCCCTTTGTTGATACTGATGCATATGTAGATAGTTCTGATGTAAGTCTTGCTGGGTACATTTGTACTCACGTTTTCTTATTCTATGTTTTGCAGAGAGACGTCAGTCTCGCTAGTAGTTCCGCGTGGACTTTGACGTTTAGCTTGTTACCTCAGCTATGATCTTGTACCCTTGGGAGGGTCTTGTAGATAGTCATGCTTCTGAGCCTTCTTCATTTGTAGTTGTCTGTACTCAGACAAGTTAAGCTTCCGCATGTGTTTGTTGCTTGTATGCTCTGTATGTTGGGTCATGAGACCCATGTTTGTAATATCTCACTCCTCGGAGCCTAATGAATAAATACTTGAGTCGTAGAGTTATGTTGTGATGCCATGTTGTATTGCACATATTGAGCATATTGTGTGTATGATTGAAATGCTTGGTATGTGTGGGATCCGACAACCTAGTTGTTTATCCTTGGTAGCCTCTCTTATGGGGAAATGTAGTCTTGTGCTTCCATGAGCCATAGTAGTCTGCTAGAGCCCGGTTCACCGGAGTCCTGCTAGCCCAACACTACTGCTCCAGAACACTTGACTGGCCGGCATGTGATTCACCTCGTTCCTGTGTCTGTCCCTTCGGGGAAATGTCACGCGGTGACATCCGGAGTCCTGCCTAGCCTGCTACAGCCCGGTTCACCGGAGTCCTATTAGCCCAGTGCTACATCCCGAATTCGCACGCTGCTGTCCGACATGCTCGATGTTGATTCATGTATGGATGTCCCTGTAAGTTAGTGCCACTTTGGGTTCACGACTAGTCATGTCAGCCCGAGTTCTCTGTCATATGGATGCTAGCGACACTATCATATACGTGAGCCAAAAGGCGCAAACGGTCCCGAGCCATGGTAAGGTGACACCCATGGGAATACCATGCATGAGGACGCAAAGTGATATGAGGTGTTACCGGCTAGATCGATGTGACTTGGAATCGGGGTCCTGACAGCTTTGGTATCAGAGCCTGACTGCCTGTAGGATTACTAAGCCAAACTGGTCAAAGTTGAGTTTAGAAATGCTTTAGTTATATAAGGGAATTGATTGTGGAAGGGAACGTAAGGCTCTTTTTACTCCTTTATCCTCATGACCTTCTGATCTGAGTCATCTTATATTTCTACAGGGTTAAGAACTAGGCTTCTCTTCTATCTCTCAGGATGACGTGTTACTAAACCGTAGTTTCCTAGGATTGTTGAGTTCAAGCCCTAGTTCAGTTTCTACTACCTCCGTGTGATGACAGTTGATCTCAGAATCTTGATATTGTGATGTTGAGTGGTTATGCCACCATTTTGCAGGATGTCTCAAATCTTCTTGAGCATTTACAGCCGTTATGCTGCCCGAGTCATCCCAGGTCACTAAATAGTCTGATGCAGTTGCAAAACATTTCTTTCCGTTCCTGATGTCCTTTTTGGTCAGAATAAGCACACTAATCGGTGAGTTGAGGTACTCTGTTGACTCGACATATATGTTGGAGCTATTATTATGACCCTAGGTGTTTTAGGGAGTCACCTAGTAATCTAGCCATGTTTTGTGTTCCCAGTGTGATGATTCTGGCCACCATTCTCGAAAGCATCCCGTGATGCCATTTAGTAGTAGGTATTCTACTCCCGTGTTCTTGACCCAAGAATCACTCTGTTCACTTCGTGTTGATATTGTTGCTGGTTCCTTTAGAATATTAGTAACCTTTGCATTAGTCCTCGAGGTCCGTGGTAGTTCCTTCTTCCAAATACTATGAATCGCTTATGGCAGAAGTTCGTTGAACCAAAAGATCACAATAAGAGTGCTCTTGATGAGTTCTCCATTCATAATTGTGATTCTGCCAGCTCTACCTTTCTGCATGGGTTATCCGGAAGAAATATGTTGAACTCGTTCGACATACTAATCTATGCATCCACAACTCACAAAGTTATATGTTCCTTTGAGTTGTCCCCCTTCAGTTATATTCCGACCTTCATCTATCAATTGATAGTCAGGAGTACTCATGCACTCGTGTTATCGATGCCTATTGCTACGTCTTGAGCTTGCATTGGTTTTCCCCGAAGAGGAAGGGATGATGCAGCAGAGTAGCATAAGTATTTCCCTCAGTTTTTGAGAACCAAGGTATCAATCCAGTAGGAGCCCACGCTCAAGTCCCTCGTACCTGCACAAAGCGATAGCTACCCGCAACCAACGCGATTAGGGGTTGTCAAGCCCTTCACGGTCACTTACGAGAGTGAGATCTGATAGATAGAATATTTTTGGTATTTTTGATATAAAGATGCAAAGTAAAAAGTAAAAGCAAAGTAAATAGCAAAACAATATAAAAGTGATGGAGATTGATATGATGAGAATAGATCCGGGGGCCATAGGTTTCACTAGTGGCTTCTCTCGAGAGCATAAGTTTTCTACGGTGGGTGAACAAATTACTATTGAGCAATTGACAGAATTGAGCATAGTTATGAGAATATCTAGGCATGATCATGTATATAGGCATCACGTCCGTGACAAGTAGATCAAAACGATTCTGCATCTACTACTATTACTCCACTCATCGACCGCTATCCAGCATGCATCTAGAGTATTAAGTTAAAAACAGAGTAACGCTTTAAGCAATATGACATGATGTAGAGAGATAAATTCATGCAATATGAAGTAAACCCCATCTTGTTATCCTCGATGGCAATGATACAATACGTGTCTTGCTGCCCCTTCTGTCACTGGGAAAGAACACCGCAAGATCGAACCCAAAGCTAAGCACTTCTCCCATGGCAAGAACTACCAATCTAGTTGGCCAAACCAAACGGATAATTCGAAGAGACTTGCAAACATAACCAATCATACATAAAAGAATTCAGAGAAGATTCAAATATTGTTCATAGATAGACTTGATCATAAACCCACAATTCATCGGTCTCAACAAACACACCGCAAAAGAAGAAGATTACATCGAATAGATCTCCACAAGAGAGGGGGAGAACATTGTATTGAGATCCAAAAAGAGAGAAGAAGCCATCTAGCTACTAACTATGGACCCGAAGGTCTGAGGTAAACTACTCATACTTCATCGGAGAGGCTATGATGATGTAGAAGCCCTCCGTGATGACGACCCTCTCTGGCGGAGCTCCGGAACAGGCCCCAAGATGGGATCTCATGGATACAGAAAGTTGTGGCGGTGGAATTAGGTTTTTGGCTCCTGTTCTGATCGTTTGGGGGTACGTGGGTATATATAGGAGGAAGGAGTACGTCGGTGGAGCACCGAGGGTCCCACGAGGCAGGGGGCGCGCCCTAGGGGGGCTCCCCTACCCTCGTGAGCACCTCTTTGCTTCCTTGCAGTAGGGTCCAAGTCTCCTAGATCACGTTCGGTGAGAAAATCATGTTCCCAAAGATTTTATTCCGTTTGGACTCCGTTTGATATTCCGTTTCTTTGAAACACTGAAATAGGCAAAAAAAACAACAATTGTGGGCTGGGCCTCCGGTTAATAGGTTAGTCCAAAAAATAATATATAAGTGGAAAATAAAGCCCAATATAGTCCAAAACAGTAGATAATATAGCATGGAGCAATCAAAAATTATAGATACGTTGGAGACGTATCAGGCATCCCCAAGCTTAATTCCTGCTCGTCCTCGAGTAGGTAAATGATAAAAAGAGAATTTTTGATGCGGAGTTACTTGGCATAATTTCAATGCAAAATTTCTTAATTGTGGTATGGATATTCAGATTAGAAAGATTCAAGACAAAAGTTCATATTGACATAAAGAATAATAACACTTCAAGCATACTAATAAAGTAATTATGTCTTCTCAAAATAACATGGCCAAAGAAAGTTATCCCTACAAAATCATATAGTCTGGCTATGCTCTATCTTCACCACACAAAGTATTCAAATCATGCACAACCCCGATGACAAGCCAAGCAATTGTTTCATACTCTAACTTTTTCAAAACTTTTTCAATCTTCACACAATACATGAGCGCGAGCCATGGACATAGCACTATGTGGAATAGACGGGTGGTTGTGGAGAAGACAAAAAGAGGGGAAGATAGTCTCACATCAACTAGGCATATCAACGGGCTATGGAGATGCCCATCAATAGATATCAATGTGAGTGAGTAGGGATTGCCATGCAACGGATGCACTAGAGCTATAAGTATATGAAAGCTCATCAAAAGAAACTAAGTGGGTGTGCATCCAACTCGCTTGCTCACGAAGACCTAGGGCAATTTGAGGAAGCCCATCATTGGAATATACAAGCCGAGTTCTATAATGAAAAATTCCCACTAGTATATGAAAGTGACATAACGAGAGACTCTCTATCATGAAGATCATGGTGCTACTTTGAAGCACAAGTGTGGTAAAAGGATAGTAACATTGTCCCTTCTCTCTTTTTCTCTCATTTTTTTATTTGGGCCTTCTTTTATGGCCTCTTTTTTTCGTCCGGAGTCTCATCCCGACTTATGGGGGAATCATAATCTCCATCATCCTTTCCTCACTTGGGACAATGCTCTAGAAAATGATGATCATCACACTTTTATTTTTCTTACAACTCAACAATTACAACTCAATACTTAGAACAAATATGAGTCTATATGAATGCCTCCGGCGGTGTACCGGGATATGCAATGAATCAAGAGTGACATGTATGAAAGAATTATGAATGGTGGCTTTGCCACAAATACGATGTCAACTACATGATCATGCTAGCTATATGACAATGATGGAGCGTGTCATAATAAACGGAATGGTGGAAAGTTGCATAGCAATATATCTCGGAATGGCTATGGAAATTCCATGATAGGTAGGTATGGTGGCTGTTTTGAGGAAGGTATATGGTGGGTGTATGATACCGGCGAAAGGTGTGCGGTATTAGAGAGGCTAGCAATGGTGGAAGGATGGAAAAAGTGCATATAATCCATGGACTCAACATTAGTCATAAAGAACTCATATACTTATTGCAAAAATCTAGAAGTTATCAAATCAAAGTATTACGCGCATGCTCCTAGGGGGATAGATTGGTAGGAAAAGACCATCGCTCGTCCCCGACCGCCACTCATAAGGAAGACAATCAATAAATAAATTATGCTCCGACTTCATCACATAACGGTTCACCATACGTGCATGCTACGGGAATCACAAACTTTAACACAAGTATTCCTTAAATTCACAACTACTAAACTAGCATAACTCTAATTTTATCACCTCCATATCTCAAAACAATTATCACGCTTCAATCCTCTCTTAGTATTCAACGCACTCAAAAGAAAATTTCACATATCTTGAACACCAAGCATATTTATATTAAGCAAATTACCATGCTATTAAGACTCTCAAAATAATTTAAGTGAAGCATGAGAGATCAATAGTTTCTTTAAAACAAAACACCACCGGTGCTCTAAAAATCTAAGTTAAGCACATAGAGGAAAATTATAACGCTCAAAAGATATAAGTGAAGTGCATAGAGATAAACTACATAGCTGAAAAGATTTAAGTGAAGCACATAGAGTATTCTATCAAATTTCAATTCAAGTATTCTCTCTCAAAAGTTGTGTACAGAAAGGATGATTTTGGCACACTAACAAACAAAGGCACAAATAATACAAGACGCTCCAAGCAAAACACATATCATGTTGGTGAATAAAAATATAGCTCCAAGTAAATTACCGATGGAAGTTGACGAAAGAGGGGATGCCTTCTGGGGCATCCCCAAGCTTTGACTTTTTGGTTTCCTTGGATTATCTTGGGGGTGCCATGGGCATCCCCAAGCTTAGGCTCTTGCCACTCCTTGTTCCATAATCCATCAAAAGAACTCACCCAAAACTTGAAAACTTCACAACACAAAACTCAAAATAGAAAATTCATGAGCTCCATTAGCGAAAGAAAACAAAAGACCACTTCAAGGTACTGTAGTGAACTAATTATTTATTTGTATTGGTGTTAAACCTACTGTATTCCAACTTCTCTATGGATTATAAACTATTTTACTAGCCATAGATTCATCAAAATAAGCAAACAACACAGGAAAAATAGAATCTGTCAAAAACAGAATAGTCTGTATTAATCTGTAGCTAGCGCAAAATATGGAACCCCAAAAATTCTAATATAAATTGCTGGACGTTAAGAATTTATCTATTAATCATCTTAAAAAGAATTAACTAAATATCACTCTTCAAATAAAAATGACAGCAGTTCTCGTGAGCGCTAAAGTTTTTGTTTTTTACAGCAAGTTCAATAAGACTTTCCCCAAGTCTTCCCAACGGTTCTACTTGGCACAGACACTAATTGAACACAAAAAACACAACCGAAACAGAGGCTAAATAATTTATTTATTTATAAACAGGAGCAAAAATCAAGGAATAAAAATAAAATTGGGTTGCCTCCCAACAAGCGCTATCGTTTAACGCCCCTAGCTAGGCATAACGAGCAAGAATAGATCTAGGTATTGCCATCTTTGGAAGGCAATCCATAAGTGGCTCTCATGATGGTTTCATATGGCAATTTTATTTTCTTTCTTGGAAAGTGTTCCATGCCATTTTTAATGGAAATTGGAATCTAATATTCCCTTCCTTCATATCAATAATCGCACCAACCGTTCTAAGGAAAGGTCTACCAAGAATAATAGGGCAAGAAGGATTGCAATCTATATCAAGAACAATGAAATCTACGGGCACATAATTCCTATTTGCAACAATGAGAACATCATTAATTCTTCCCATAGGTTTCTTAATAGTGGAATCCGCAAGATGCAAGTTTAGAGAGCAATCATCAAGATTGCGGAAATCTAGCAAATCACACAAAGTTTTGGGGATAGTGGAGACACTAGCACCCAAATCACACAAAGCATAAAACTCATGATGTTTAATTTTAATTTTGATAGTTGGTTCCCACTCATCATAGAGTTTTCTAGGGATAGAGACTTTCAACTCAAGTTTTTCTTCATAAGATTGCATCAAGGCATCAACAATATGTTCGGTGAAGGCTTTCTTTTGACTATAAGCATGCGAAGAATTTAGCACGGATTGCAACAAGGAAATACAATCAATCAAAGAGCAACTTTCATAATTAAATTCCTTGAAATCTAATATAGTGGGTTTAGCAACACCTAAATTTTTATTTCTTTCAATCCCACTTTCGTCAATTTCATCATAAAGATCTAAATACTCCGAAATTTTGGAACGCCTTCTAGGTAAAGGAAGATCATATTCAGTTTCATCAAGATTAATATTGCAAAACAAAGATTTGATAGGGGACACATCAATAACTTTTAGATCTTCATCTTGATTTTCATAAGAATTAGAATAACACACTTTAATAAAGGCATCTTTGGAAGCACGCATCCTAGCGGTTCTTTCTTTACACTCATCAATTGAAATTCTCATGGCTTTTAGAGACTCATTAATATCATGCTTAGGTGGAATAGATCTAAGTTTCAAAGCATCAACATCAAGAGCAATTCTATCAATGTTCCTAGCCAAATCATCAATCTTAAGAAAATTTTCTTCAATCATAGCATTAAAATTCTTTTGTGAAGAAATAAATTCTTTAATATTAGATTCAAAATTAGAGGGCATATTATTATAATTTCCATAATAGTTGTTGTAGGAATTCCCATAATTATTAGAAGGATTACTAGGATAAGGCCTAGGATTAAAATTCCCTCTATAAGCGTTGTTACCAAAATTATTCCTACCAACAAAATTCACATCCATAGATTCATTGTTATTCTCAATCAAGGTAGACAAAGGCATATCATTAGGATCAGAAGAAACACTATTAGTAGCAAATAATTTCATAAGTTTATCCATCTTTCCACTCAAAACATTGATTTCTTCTATCGCATGCACTTTTTTATTAGAAGATCTTTTAGTATGCCATTGAGAATAATTAACCATAATATTATCTAGGAGTTTAGTAGCATCTCCTAAAGTGATTTCCATAAAATTGCCTCCCGCGGCCGAATCTAAAAGATTTCTAGAAGCAAAATTCAATCCGGCATAAATTTTTTGTATAATCATCCACAAATTTAAACCATGAGTAGGGCAATTATGTATCATTAATTTCATTCTCTCCCAAGCTTGTGCAACATGTTCATGATCAAGTTGTTTAAAGTTCATAATATCGTTTCTAAGAGAGATGATCTTAGCGGGAGGAAAATACTTAGAGATAAAAGCATCTTTGCACTTGTTCCAAGAATCAATACTATTTTTAGGCAAACACGAGAACCAAGCTTTAGCACGATCTCTAAGCGAAAAAGGAAATAGCTTCAATTTAACGACATCATTATTGACATCTTTTTTCTTTTGCATATCACATAAATCAACGAAGCTATTCAGATGAGTAGCGGCATCTTCACTAGGAAGGCCGGCGAATTGATCTTTCATAACAAGATTCAACAAAGCAGTATTAATTTCACAAGATTTAGCATTGGTAAGAGGAGCAATCGGAGTGCTAAGGAAATCATTATTATTGGTATTGGTGAAGTCACACAATTTGGTAGTATCTTGAGCCATCGCAACGAACAAGCAATCTAACACACGAGCAAACAAAAAGCAAGCGGACAAAAAGAGGCAAATAGAGAGGGAGGATAGGGAGAGAGAGGGCGAATAAAACAGCAAGGGTGAATTGGGGGAGAGGAAAACAAGAGGCAAATGGAAAATAATGTAATGCAAGAGATAGGGATTGTGATGGGTACTTGGTATGTTGACTTTTTGCGTAGACTCCCCGGCAACGGCGCCAGAAATCCTTCTTGCTACGTCTTGAGCTTGCGTTGGTTTTCCCCGAAGAGGAAGGGATGATGCAGCAGAGTAGCGTAAGTATTTCCCTCAGTTTTTGAGAACCAAGGTATCAATCCAGTAGGAGCCCACGCTCAAGTCCCTCGTACCTGCACAAAGCGATAGCTACCCGCAACCAACGCGATTAGGGGTTGTCAAGCTCTTCACGGTCACTTACGAGAGTGAGATCTGATAGATAGAATATTATTGGTATTTTTGATATAAAGATGGAAAGTAAAAAGTAAAAGCAAAGTAAATAGCAAAACAATATAAAAGTGATGGAGATTGATATGATGAGAATAGACCCGGGGGCCATAGGTTTCACTAGTGGCTTCTCTCAAGAGCATAAGTTTTCTACGGTGGATGAACAAATTACTATTGAGCAATTGACAAAATTGAGCATAGTTATGAGAATATCTAGGCATGATCATGTATATAGGCATCACGTCCGTGACAAGTAGATCAAAACGATTCTGCATCTACTACTATTACTCCACTCATTGACCGCTATCCAGCATGCATCTAGAGTATTAAGTTAAAAATAGAGTAATGCTTTAAGCAAGATGACATGATGTAGAGAGATAAATTCATGCAATATGAAATAAACCCCATCTTGTTATCCTCGATGGCAACGATACAATATGTGTCTTGCTGCCCCTTCTGTCACTGGGAAAGAACACCGCAAGATCGAACCCAAAGCTAAGCACTTCTCCCATGGCAAGAACTACCAATCTAGTTGGCCAAACCAAACGGATAATTCGAAGAGACTTGCAAAGATAACCAATCATACATAAAAGAATTCAGAGAAGATTCAAATATTGTTCATAGATAGACTTGATCATAAACCCACAATTCATCGGTCTCAACAAACACACCACAAAAGAAGAAGATAACATCAAATAGATCTCCACAAGAGAGGGGGAGAACATTGTATTGAGATCCAAAAAGAGAGAAGAAGCCATCTAGCTACTAACTATGGACCCGAAGGTCTGAGGTAAACTACTCACACTTCATCGGAGAGGCTATGATGATGTAGAAGCCCTCCGTGATGACGACCCTCTCTGGCGGAGCTCCGGAACAGGCCCCAAGATGGGATCTCATGGATACAGAAAGTTGCGGTGGTGGAATTAGGTTTTTGGCTCCTGTTCTGATTGTTTGGGGGTACGTGGGTATATATAGGAGGAAGGAGTACGTCGGTGGAGCATCGAGGGTCCCACGAGGCAGGGGGCGTGCCCTAGGGGGGGCGCCCCTACCCTCGTGAGCACCTCTTTGCTTCCTTGCAGTAGGGTCCAAGTCTCCTGGATCACATTCGGTGAGAAAATCACGTTCCCGAAGATTTTATTCCATTTGGACTCCGTTTGATATTCCGTTTCTTCGAAACACTGAAATAGGCAAAAAAACAGCAATTCTGGGCTGGGCCTCCGGTTAATAGGTTAGTCCCAAAAATAATATATAAATGGAAAATAAAGCCCAATATAGTCCAAAATAGTAGATAATATAGCATGGAGCAATCAAAAATTATAGATACGTTGGAGACGTATCACCTATTACTCTTGTGGTTCGTCAAGCCATTCTATTCCAGAATGACTAGGAGAAACAAACTCCAGCACCTCATCCATATCTAGGATTGGGTCAAAGCAATTGTATTTCGCGGATCAAAATGCCATCCAGGTTTTGCTCTATTCTACCTAGAAGTGTTACCATCTTTATGTCAGGAATGTCATGAGAATTGCACCTTCTCTTATGAATTCTTAACGTAGTGATACTTCTCGCCATCATTATTCATTCCTCGGTGTCGTGTTGTCGCAACCGGAATGCCGACAAGTGAATTGTGATGTGTGAAATCAGTACTCCGAGCAACTCGTTGCTTGGTAGTAAATGGACAATATTCTCATTCTTAGCATGTTGCTTATTGAACTACCATTCTAAGATTGATCTTGCTACCTAGTCCTTATTTCAGGTGCACTCTTCAATCAATGAGTTATGATTGTGTCAATCCCTCGCTCTTTTGATCAATCTCGAGCTTAGTAACATATCGGTGGTTCGTGATTTTCCGAATGTCTTCTCGGAAGTGTTACCAGGTTGTCACCTGACCGCTATGTTGAGTTCGTGATCAAGTTGGTTTCTTGTAACCACCCCTTCTCCAAGAATCTGTGTTGGATACCCCTGAGCTAATTGGTTAAGCTAAACAACAACTTGGAGAGTTGGAATGTAACACCCTCGATGCGACTATAGCTCCCACGTGTCGAGGCACGACTTAGAGACATAATCGCATTGAAGGCATATGTCGCAAGTTAGGCAATCTTCACAACATCCCATGTAATATGAATAAAAAAGGGGAGATAACATAGTTGCTTACACTCGCATCGTCAATCAAGTACATAAATAACATTACATCATCCAAACACTCATGGCCCGACTACGGCACCAAAATAAAAGATAACCCAACATGCGACACGGTCCCGTTCACCCCCAACTGGGCACCACTACTGATCATCGGGAAAGGAAACATAGTAACATTGAGAGTCTTTGTCGAACTCCCACTTGAGCTCATACACGTTTCCTGGAGCGGAATCATCAGGCCCTGCATCTGGTGTAATAGTAATCTGTGAGCCACAGGGACTCAGCAATCTCGCACCCTCGCGATCAAGACTATTTAAGCTTATAGGTATGGCAAGGTAAATATAAGTGGAGCTGCAGCAAGCGATTAGCAAGTATGGTGGCTAACTTATTCACAAAGGAGAGCGAGAAGAGGAGGCAAAGCGCGAGCGAGAAACTAGAGAACAACCTGCGCAAACATTACTCCAACACCGTGTCCGCTTCCTGGACTCCGCCGAGAAGAGGCCATCACGGTAACACACTCAGTTGATTCATTTTAATTAATTAAGGTTCAAGTTATCTACAACCGGACATTAACAAATTCCCATCTGCCCATAACTGCGGGCACGGCTTTCGAAAGTTCAAATCCCTGCAGGGGAGTCCCAACTTAGCCCATGACAAGCTCTCACGGTCAACGAAGGAATAGACCTCCTCCCAAGACGTTCCGATCAGACTCGGTATCTCGGTTACTCAAGACACTTCGATAGGTTAAAACAAGACCAGCAACACCGCCCGAATGAGCCGACAAATCCCGATAGGAGCTACACATATCTCGTTCTTAGGGCACACTCAGATGAGACTAGCTACGAGTAAAACCAACCCTCAAGTTTCCCCGAGGTGGCCCCGTAGGCAGCTCAGTTCGGACCAACACTCAGAGGAGCACTAGCCCGGGGGGGGGGGGTTAAAATAAGATGACCCTCGGGCTCCGGTAACCCAAGGGAAAAAGAGGCTAGGTGGCGAAAGGTAAAACCAAGGTTGGGCATTGCTGGAAAAGCTTTAATCAAGGCGAACTATCAAGGGGTTCCCATGATAACCCAACCGCGTAAGGAACGCAAAATCCCGGAACATAACACCGATATGACGGAAACTAGGGCGGCAAGAGTGGAACAAAACACTAGGCGAGAGGCCAAGCCTTCCACCCTTTACCAAGTATATAGATGCATTAAGATAACATAGAAATATAATGATATCCCAACAAGTAAATAAATGTTCCAACAAGGAACGGCCTTCAATCTTCACCTGCAACTAGCAACGCTATAAGAGGGGCTGAGCAAAGCGGTAACATAGCCAATCAACGGTTTGCGAGGACATGATGGGTTAGAGGTTTGACATGGCAATTTGGGAGGCTTGAAAGCAAGTGGTAGGCATCGTAGCAATGGCATAGCAAAAGAGCGAGCAAACTAGCATAGCAAAGATAGTAGTGATTTCGAGGGTATGATCATCTTGCCTGCACAGTTGTCAGAGTTGACTGGATCCTCGAAAGCAAACTCAACGGGCTCCTCGTTAGAGAACTCATCTCCCGGCTCTACCCAAACAAGACAAACAAGCAACAAGGATACAATCAACCACGCGCAAGACCAAGCAATATGATGCAATGATGATATGCTATGCGGAATGCGATGCGGGATGCAACATGCAAGATATGACAGGAAATGCAAGAACCTGGCCTCAACTTGGAAATCCAAGTGTGCCACTAGAAAGATGAGATGAAATCGCTTGAAAACGATATAAAGAACGCCGGAATCAGAGTTACGGTTTGGAAACGGCAAGCGATTCAAAAATGACACCGGTCTGCAATTTACAACAAGTAGGCATCTAAATGCAATGAGATGAACATGCTATTGCACCCAAACATGACAACAAAATACATTGCAGGGATGCATACAAGATGCTTAACAAAAGTCTAGCACTGAGCTACGGCCAAATCGTCCATTAACAGGTTGAAACAAGCATGGCAAAAATGCATATGACAAACAGATCCCAGACTTAGTGAAATCAACACTTGTCTGGAATTTCAGATCAGGTAGCCCTCTTCGGAGCCACAAAACTACATGCTACAGGAACTGAACATGGCAAAGTAAAGCATGGCATGGAGCTACTCAAAGATCTTAATAAAAGTCCCTTAGTGACCTTGAGCCAAAAGGGATCAGAAAATACAATTGCAAGCATGTGAACATAGCAAAAACATAATCAGTTTTTAGACTGTGAAAACTGACACATGCTGAAATATAATTCTAGTAGGCATGTTCACGAGCTCGATGCACTCACTATGGTGCAAGTCATAGCAAGACAAGCATTCATCCATCAAGAAGGCGCAAAATTCAAGCTAGACATGGCAAGAACAATAGCATAGCATGCACGGATCAACTACAACATCATCGGCAAAATTGCAAACAAGTTGACAATCTGCCCAGATTCACAAAGTAGAAAAAGTAGAGCTCGATTGACTCAAGCTAGGGTGCTCCATAATTTCAAACAAAGACATGAATGGATAGAGCACTACAATATTAACAAAACATCCTTACTGATCATCCACAAAAGAGGCACGGATCACTAGGAAACAACATGAACATATGGCAACATGAGATAAACAGCTCCAGGACTTTCACTAAGTCCCTGAAAACAGAATTACTAAGTGCACCACTTTGCAAGCTTGCACAAGTCACGACACACATCACAAAAATACATGGGTTGCACCTCTGGAAAGATGACAAAACCCTTAACAAAACACATGTAGAGCATCAGGGCATAGCATGCACACATTAATCATGGCAAAAATGACAAAAACCTAAACGGAGTAGCAGATCTGACAATTAACTCAAGTAGCCCTCTTCTAACAGCATTTCGGGCATCAAGATGAACTCAAATGAAAATGATGCAATGGAATGAAATGATGTACTCTCTGAGTTGAACATTTTGATATGCTATATGCATGAATCAGAGCTACGGATGCAAAGCTACGGAGCCACGAACATGAGCACTTGGACTGAAAAATATCAGGGACTTAATAAAAAAACAACCCTCAGATCTAGGGTTTGACCGGCACGCGAACCGAGGCGGTGGCGGGCACTGTAGCTCCAGCGAGCTCGTTGGTGGCCGAGCCGGCGAGGGGAAGGGCCGGGGAGGCCGGGCAGCGGCGGATCCGGGCGGCGGAGAGGGCGGCGCGGCCGGTGGCGGCGTCGGGCGGCATGGGCGAGGTGGCGGCGTCGGCGGAGGCGGCGGCCGGGCGAGGCGGCGGCGGCAGCTGGGCGAGGCGGCGGCGCGGGGCGAGGCGGCGGGCGGCCACGGGCCGCGGGGGCCGGCCCCGGGCCGAGCGGGCTTCGGCGGGAGGAGGTGGCGGCGCGCCACGTGGCGCTCTGCCAGTGGCCGCGGGTGGCGGCGTGGCGTGTCCGGCGGCGGACGGACACGTCCGGCGCGGAGAGAGATGATTTTTAGGGTTTCAGGGAGGGGATCCGTGATTTTCGAGGAGGACCTATTTATAGGCATAGAGGGAGCTAGGAGAGTCCAAATGAGGTGCGGTTTTCGGCCACGCGATCGTGATCAAATGCTCTAGATGATGGAGCAGAGTTAGGTGGGTTTTGGGCCAAATTGGAGGGGTGTTGGGCTGCAACACACACGAGGCCTTTTCGGTCCCTCGGTTAACCGTTGGAGTATCAAACGAAGTCCAAATGATACGAAACTTGACAGGCGGTCTACCGGTAGTAAACCAAGGCCGCTTGGCAAGTCTCGTTCCAATCCGAAAATGTTTAATCCCCACAAACGAAAAAAGCTAGAAATGACCACCGGAGGAGAACGAAGCGCCGGAATGCAAAACGGACAACGGGGAAAATGCTCGAATGCATGGGACGAACACGTATGCAAATGCAATGCACATGATGACATGATATGAGATGCATGACAACGACAACAACACACGGAGACAAAAACCCGAACCCGAGGAAATAAATATAACTTAACGCTGGAAACGGCAACAGTTGGAGTACAAATAGGGAAAGTTACATCCGGGGTGTTACATGGAAGATAAAAGCTGACTTAGTTCGTGTTAAGGGATATCTTTTGTATGTGTGTGTGTGTTGAAGAAAGATGATATCTTCATTGATTGGTCCTCGTGATCAGTTGTTGGATCTATTGTCTTGTCCAAACTTTTATTTGAGTGTGGGCTATCCTCAAATCAAATCAGAACCAACGATGTTCGTAATGTTGTCTTACTCGAGGTTGATTCGTCGGGCATACACCATTGCATCCTTTGGTCTGACCAATGCTACCACCTTGTTCACATAGTCGTGGAATTCCATCTTCATGGGAACCTAGATGAATTTTTGTTGAGCCCATCGACAACATCCTTATCTTGTCCATGATTCATGTCGAACATCTAAGTAATGTTGGAAACTTTTATAAGCATTATCTTCATGTCCCGTCAATGAAGCATATGTTCGGATGAAAGAAGTGACTTCCTCGAATACATGTGCATTTGATGCAAGTTGCCGCCGTGAATTCAAGAAAGTCAATGTTGCTTCCTCTGGAACTATCCCAAGTCAGTCATGCGTACGTGTGAAGTAATCTGTGGTTTGGAGACTTGCAGCCTTCATTCTATATGTATCCCTAGCACACCAAGCCACTGATTGATTGTTCAAGGAGAAGAAGTCTCTTCTTAAGAGTAAGACTTATGCAAAGACTTCGAAACCCTTGATGATGATTCCCGACCAGAACTCGATAGTGTTTTATTATAAGAGTACTATGTGGTCATTCTTGTCTTGGACAACATGCTCACATGTGTGTAGCAGAACCAGCTCATGTTTTGGAGCTTGCTATCGTAGTTCATCTCCCGAGAGTCTCGCAACATTATCTCGTCGACTTGTGTTGCAACCCTTCTTTTCTAGACATGTTGTGAAAAAAAATCATGTTACCAGTCAGATCTGAATCTCAGGCAGATATGATGGCTGGAACATCTCCAAGATCTATGATGTAGGTCCCGACGAGGTTGATGCTCTGGCCGACACACCTAGTCGGAAGATCTATTACGGTAGTATCTTGAATGAGCAATTCGACCATCTTCTCCATGAGGATTTGGTATGACTTATTCCACAAGTTGTTCCTTATGGATTTTTGTGCTCCCGAAGTCTGACCTTTACTTGATGGCCATGTTGACGATGCTTTTAAGCATTGACCGTGGTACCTAGTACATCAAGGATAACATTAGAAGCAGAGTGCTAAATGTCTCTCGGTCAATCACCCAGATTTTGTTTCCTTGGCCTCGCTAAGGTGAACTCTGAGAAGGTGTTATCTTCCTTTGCATCTGCATCGTCCATCACTATTCATCATGGTAGTATGTTGTGTTGCCAGGATCCTTCACACGGATGTTGGTAGAACCTTGATGAATATGGAAATGCTCAAGCTCTTGAGAGCACGCGCAAGCAAAATCACTCATTGTGTTGTCTTCAACAAGGTAGTCCACATCATCCATCCCAGTCCGGGTACGCCATTCCTCTGAACTCCACCAAACAATCGTTTGTGATTGTCTTAGGCTGGCATAAAGAGTTTCAATGGTCATTATATCAAAAGTAATTCTTTTTGACACTTAAGGGAATAATTCTACGAGTCGTCCTCCCTGAGGTGCCCCGTTATGGAATCATGGTAATCAACTCCTCGCTACCTTCAAACCTATGCACCATCCTACCCAAGCGTGGGAGTGTTTCCTACCAAATTAAATTTTCATCATTTGTTCTCTCCATCCCTCTTGATGTGTGTTTGTCTCTTAGATCAAGAGATGAATCAACGTCTCATTCCATGAGTCTATCATGTATCGCTTGATTTTTGAGAAGATCGATTCCTATAGAGTTTCTTTTGTCATCATCGTATTGGATGGAGTTCTCAGAGCAAGACGTCGAGGCAAAGGTGATGATCAAATCAATGTTCCTATGAAGTGCAACCTGGATCATGAAGATTGTGCTAGCTTTGTGTTCCCTCTGTCTTCTTACCTCACGTCTTGAATCTCGGGACGAGATTCTTGTTTAGTGGGGGTGAGTTGTCACAGCCCTAGAATTTCATTGCAAATAGTTGCACAAGCATCCATGCATCATGTCCAAATTTCTTTGAAAGTTGAAATGGGGATTGTTGAAACCCTAGCACCAAATGAATTCAACTAGGTTAAATAAAAATATTTTGAATGAACCCAAATGCCCTTTCGAAATGTTCATGATTTTTGTTAAAGGTGAAAACCTCTGCCAAAAATGATGCAAATATCTCTAGGCCATTCTGGATTTTTGAATTAAACCTTCTTGTATTTGACTTTGGGCATTTAAATACTATAAATAATTTAAATGTTCAAATAATGTTGGGACTATTTTTGGGCCACTGAAATAATTCAGCAAGTGTCCAGGAATATTTTCAGGATTCATAGAAGTGATTTGGTGTTGTTACTAAATCAAAAAAACAAATTTGCAAAATAGAAAACAGAACAAAGTAGAAATTAAAAGAGAGAGAAGAGGACTTACCTAGCTTACCTGCAGCCCAGCTGTGCGGCCCAACACTGTAGCCAGCCCAGCCCAACTCCTCCCCTGTCTTCAACCTCGTGCCAGTAGGCATGAGGGCGTGTGCCCGCGGCACGCACACGCGCGCCCGGCCACCTCCTGCTTTCCCGGGGCGCCCTGAGCCTTCCGTCGCGCCACGCCACCCCCCAGACCCGTATGGATCGATCTCTCCCTTCCTCGCTCTCCCCCTCGCCCGTTCCCCACCATGGCCGAAGCCTCCATGGATGCACCGCCGCCGTTCGCCGCTGCCATCGACCTCCCCACGCCCATCCAGCTATGCCACGAGCTCTGCCTCGACCCCCGCGTCCTCTGCACAAATCCAGGCGCCGCTAGGAGCTCCGTGACGACGACCCCAAGCTCTTCTTCCTCCTCGGACCCGTGGATCACCGCCGGTCGATTCACGCCATCGAAAACGTCCCCAAGCCCGCTGAGACATTCTCCGCCTTCCTTGTGGGCTCCTGCTCCTTCCCCCATGCTCTCCCCCTCCATTCCTCTCCACTAGCTCGTTTTCTGTCGGAGCCGAGAGCTTCTGCCCGCCGTCCATGAAGCCGTCGTGGCTAGAGCGAGTTTCGCTCGCGTCCGAGCACTGGTATGTGCTCAGGGAGCTCCCAGGAGCCCAACGCAGCCATCAGCTCGCTCGCTAGCGCGCTGCAGTCCTCGCGCCCGTGGAGCCGTAGCTCCGGCCACCGCCTCGCTCGCTGCCGACGCTGCTCCCGGCCACCCCGCAGCCTCTCGTCCTGTCCTTTGGATGCGGACGAGCAAGAGATCCTCCCCTATGTGCTCAGCGCGCCAAACCACCGCCCGAAGCTCAAATCCGAGTCGCGCCGCCGTCGTTTTGGTCGCCGCCGGCCAGGCTCCGGCGACTGTCGACGTGTCCATCATTAGCACTAATGACCCCTCTAATCACCACCCGACTAGTCACTTACATATGGGTCCCACGCCTTTTACTAACCATAGCTTAATTCATGTTTAGCTCTAATTAAACACAGTGGCACCACGCGTCAGCTTTAACCGTGGTGACGTGGCCGTTGACCTGGGCCCACTAGTCAGCCTCTGTTCCTGCCCTGTTACGCTGACGTGCGGGCCCTACTGGTAAGGTTTGACCTGGACCAGCCCCTGTTGACTTGCTAACGTCATCATGACATGATGCTGATGCAATAATTGATTTTCTGGATTTAAAATAAATCAGGAAATTCCAGAAATTGCCCAAAACTTCTAAAAATCATATAAAATCAACCGTAGCTCAGAATTAAATAAATTATATATGAAAAATTATCAGAAAAATTCAAGGAATCCATCTGTACCATTTTCATGCATGTTAGAACAACCTAAGGTCACTGTTTAGGACAAAGAAATGAATGGTATTTAAATAACCACATGTGGAGTTTGAATTTGAACTTTGGGTTCAAACCAACTTCATTTAATTGTGTTGCTAGTTGCATTAGCTCAATCAACAACATATTGCCATGTCATTATCATGCATCATGTTGTGCATTGCATTGATTATGTTCCTTCTCTGTTGCCGGTGGTTGTCCCCTCTCGATAGATGTTGTACCGATGATGTGATCATTGACACTGATGAAGACCCAATGATATCTTCAGAAGTGCCAAGCAAGCAAAAACCCCTTGTTCATTCCGATACAAACCCTCTTGTCCTACTGTGTGTGAGCTAAGTGTGTGAACATGATTTGATAAAGGTGGCGATGAGAGGCCATGTAGGACTACATGGTGGGTTGTCTCATTGCAGCCGTCCTCAGGAACTGAGTTCTGTGTTTGTGATCCATGAACAGTTACTACCACACATTGGGCTCCGGGCGCTCCAAGCTCTCTCGACTTATTAATCAACTCGATCTCTGTCCAGGAGTTGCAACTAGTTTCTGGTGTTTGTAGGTAGTGTTAGTAGTCTACCAAGTGGCACCCGGTATAGGTGGGCTTGGGACAGACTAGGCATAGTGGCCCGGTGTACCAAGTGGCACCCAGATGGTGGGCTTAGGAACCCTGTACACATCGTTTGGGGCTGTGAGCGGCACCCCGGCCGGATCTCCTTGCGGATGGAACCTGAATAGGTGATAAACCTGGACTAGAGACTTGTGTGGTTAGTCAGGTCGTGGCCGACTCCCTCACCAGGCTTCCGCTTGAAGGTTTCCGAGATACATGACGTGTACATGGTGGTAAGTGGCGAGAGCGTGTGTGAAGAAGTACACCCCTACAGGGTTATCATTATCTATTCGAATAGCCGAATTCCTCGGATATGGAAACTTGGACCCCTTGCATAGTTCATAGACAAGTGAAAGTGGATACTCTAAAATGCACAAGATAAGTGTGAGTGCTATGGATGGCGTTCTCGCAGGGAGACGGGAGCGGATCCATAGTGGTGTATTGGTATGGTGAATATGTGGACTCGTGTGCGCCACCTCAAGGAGTTACTTGCAGTCGTAGTTCAGGTTAGCCACTGAGTCAAAGCTGGCTTGCTGCAGTCAAACTCCACCACCCCTTTGTTGATACTGATGCATATGTAGATAGTTCTGATGTAAGTCTTGCTGGGTACATTTGTACTCACGTTTTCTTATTCTATGTTTTGCAGAGAGACGTCAGTCTCGCTAGTAGTTTCGCATGGACTTCGACGTTTAGCTTGTTACCTCAGCTACGATCTTGTACCCTTGGGAGGGTCTTGTAGATAGTCAGGCTTCTGAGCCTTCTTCATTTGTAGTTGTCTGTACTCAGACAAGTTAAGCTTCCACATGTGTTTGTTGCTTGTATGCTCTGTATGTTGGGTCATGAGACCCATGTTTGTAATATCTCGCTCCTCGGAGCCTAATGAATAAATACTTGAGTCGTAGAGTTATGTTGTGATGCCATGTTGTATTGCACATATTGAGCATATTGTGTGTATGATTGAAATTCTTGGTATGTGTGGGATCCGACAACCTAGTTGTTTATCCTTGGTAGCCTCTCTTATGGGGAAATGTAGTCTTGTGCTTCCATGAGCCATAGTAGTCTGCTACAGCCCAGTTCACCGGAGTCCTGCTACCCCAGCACTACTGCTCTGGAACACTTGACTGGCCGGCATGTGATTCACTTTGTTCCTGTGTCTGTCCCTTCGGGGAAATGTCACGCGGTGACATCCGGAGTCCTGCCTAGCCTGCTACAGCCCGGTTCACCGGAGTCCTGTTAGCCCAGTGCTACAGCCCGGATTCGCATGCTGCTGACCGACATGCTCGATGTTGATTCATATATGCCTATCCCTGTAAGTTAGTGCCACTTTGGGTTCACGAATAGTCATGGCAGCCCAGGTTCTCTGTCATATGGATGCTAGCGACACTATCATATATGTGAGCCAAAAGGCGCAAACGGTCCCAGGCCATGGTAAGGCGACACCCGTGGGAATACCGTGCGTGAGTCCGCAAAGTGATATGAGGTGTTACCAGCTAGATCGATGTGACTTGGAATCGGGGTCCTGCCATTTCTCGAGTTCATTCATCTACATCATGTCATCTTACTTAAGGCGTTACTCCATTCTTTATGAACTTAATACTCTAGATGCATGCTGGATAGCGGTCGATGTGTGGAGTAATAGTAGTAGATGCAGGCAGGAGTCGGTCTACTTGACACGGACGTGATGCCTATATGCATAATCATTGCCTTGGATATCGTCATAACTTTGTGCTTTTCTATCAATTGCTCGACAATAATTTGTTTCACCCACCTATTATTTGCCTTCATGAGAGAAGCCTCTAGTGAAACCTATGGCCCCTAGGTCTATTTTCCATCATATTAGTTTCTGATCTACTTTTTTGCAATCTTTTATTTTCAGATCTATAAACCAAAAAACCCAAAAATATTTTATCTTTTGTTTAGTTCTATCTATCTCTATCAGATCTCACCTTTGCAAGTGACCGTGAAGGGATTGACAACCCCTTTACCACGTTGGGTGCAAGTGTTTCACTAGTAGAAAAAGGGCCTAATGTTCAGCTCATTAGTCCCGGTTCTGAGGTCAAAATAACTCTTAGTTTGCATATGTAGGTGTGGTTTACTTAGTGCCTTCCCGTCTCCGGCCTAACCACTGTCGATCGCCCGCACCGTCCTGTCGCCGGCACCACCTTGTGGTGAGCCTCGTGTTCTTATCTTTTTTATATAAAAAATCAAGTTTGTGTGATTTAGATATATAGTTACTTGTATAATTATCTTACCCATACGTTGTTTGTTATACATAGTGCCATGGTTTTGATATCCGTCCCCGTCGGCCCTCATCCGGGTTATGATTCGGATGTGGTATATTCTCTTTTATAACTATATCATCCCAAATTTTCAATTTGGATGTTATACATAGGTCATCATATGCATATCATATTTTATTTGCATTTTGGTTGTGATCCTACAAATCTTAAGCAACTCAAGGACCCAAGGAGAGAGTTGGGGATTTCATAAGTTTTCAAATTTGAATTTTCTCAAATTTGAAAACAGGATCAATTTGGTTTTAATATTTTTATCTCCAAATATTTCCTATACTAAAAATAAAAGAGAGAACATAATATGAATTCTTCAAAAAGAGAGGAAAATTAGAGGAAAATTTTAAAATCAAATAAATAATTTTTTTGGGATTTTATTGCTATTTTATTTGAATTAGAAAAATATGCATTTTTCAAAATTGCATTATTAGGCCAGAAAAATGTTCACTTTGTTCTAAATATTTTATTTAGACGGTGAAAATTGTTTTTGGCATTTTAAGATTTTTTTATATTTTATTTGGATTTTTGTTTCATTGGAATTTATTAAAAAAACAAAAAAAACAAAAAAGTTTTCCGCCTGACTGGGCCGAAGGCCTAGCCGAGCCGGGCCGAAGCCAGCTGCTGCACTGCCTTCCTCGCGCCGCCGCCGTCTCTAGCAAGGACGCCGAGGAGGAGTCCGAGCCGAACTCCACCTCGGGCCGGCCCCTCCTCCAAGCCGCCGCCCGGCCCTGAGGCCTATGAAGGCCGAGGCCCCCGCCCCATCTCACCTCACCACCGCCGCCCACTGCCTCCGCCATCTGCATCCACAGCCGCTTGCTGTACCGCCACTGCAACCCCGCGCCGTCGCTGCCGCGCCGTTGCCGCACCCCGCCGACGCAATACCACCGCCACCCAAGCCGCAGCCCCGCCCCGCCATCTCGTCGGATTCCGCCGCCGTTGCCGCTGGGGACTTTCCCCGATTAACCGGTAAAAAGTAAAAAACCACCCCGGTTTCATTGGTTTTTGTTTTAGACCGATTTTATTTTAGGGTTAGGGTTTTCTCGGTTTTCTTCGGTTTTGCTAATTAACGAACGTTCACCCGAACGCCTCTTTTCATGAACGCGTTCGTTCGTTTGTCTCTGATAACGAATGTTCGTTCGTTAGTCTTTTCCTTTTCTTTTATTTTCTGGCTAGGGACCTATCCGTGATTATTTTTATCACAGATTAGCCCTTGATCTTCAAATGGTCGCAACTTTTTAACCGTTCGTCCAAATCCAGTGAAACCAACGCCAAAATCTTCGTCTCGAACCCCTCTTTCCAGTTAATCAACTTGAACATGGTTTTGAAACATTAAAATTTGGTTGCAAGAAGATTTGAATTTGAACTTCTTTTAACCGCAGTTTGAGTTTCGTAGCTCAGATTCAATTGATTCTTTTTGCATATCGAAGCCCTTCACTTGTACTTTCGATTTCGATCATTTCATCCGAGTTTTACCCTTGCATCTATTGCTTGAGTGCTTATGTATGTTATTGTTTGTTTGCGATAGAGTTTCTGGTGTGCGAAGCGTGCTACTACGAGTCACTAGGGTTTTCAGATCGTTAGCAAGGCAAGTAACACTTTGATCATACCCCTTATTACCCAGTTTTTATGCATTAGCCTCAATCCTAAAACACTGCATGGTTAGGACTTGAATACTTGTGGGTACTCAGAAGTAGTGATGAGGTAGTACCTATTGCCTTTATTTTCAAACCCTGAGAGTTACTTCTATGTTATGCGTATACTGCTATGCTATGCTCGTAGACGTGGTTTGGTTGAGTGTATCCATGAAAGATGTGAGAGTTGTTAAATAATGGTTAACTTAAGGTGGATACTTTAATACACATCTGGGTGGATTGGTTGAGGCACCCTGGAGCACCCAGTGGTTGTCTGGGCACCTGGAGCAATCCAGTGTTGTCCTGGGATATCCCGGAGTACCCGTGTGATCATCCTACGGTTTGCCACCCTGGCTCAAAGGGATCATAAGATTATTCATGCTGGAAACTTCCGTGTGCAGCCACAAGCCATTATGGGCTTTGGCATAGTTGACTAAGTTGTGTGACCTCTTTCAGTGGTAGGCTAGCAGATGTAGGGGATGTAGGTGGTACTGTCTACCCAGAGTAAAGAGTTAATGCTTCTGAAAGACTATGTCTCGGTCATCCGTTTCTCAAACACCATCTAGTGCGAGAAAGCCAACGGAGGAGATCGAGTCTTGTGGGGAAAAGTGCGCAAACCTCTGCAGAGTGTATAAACTAATTATGGACATCTTGAGTATCTGGTACTTGAATTATTGATTTGATATCATCACCCTATGAATTAATTCGTTGGGTTGATGATTATTTTTAATTTGGGATTGAGTTGGAGGAACCTTCTAAATATCTTCAACAAACTTTGTGGTTAAATACAATTTATTCCTTTTTTGTAGGAAAAAATTAGCTTTCTGCGAAAATAACCATAGAGCCTCCAGCAGCCAAATATGCATATAGTTATAGCTGCTACATGTTCATTGCTCTACAGTGTTATTTTGCCAGCATATTCCATATGCTGACCCGTTTCGAGCTGCAACGTATTATGTTGCATACTTTTCAGACGAAGAGTAATGTGCGCTAGGTCGCTGTCTTGCACTCAGCTATGCCATTGGAGTTGATGGACTCACTTTACCTTCGAAGCCTTCCGCTGTTATCTTCATTAGATGGCCTTCAGCCATATTGTTGTAATAAATACTCTCTTTTGAGATATTCTATGTAATAAGTGTCTGATTGAAATTCTGGTACAAATCCTTCAAGTATTGTGTGTGTCAGCATTACCGATCCAGGGATGACACTTATGCATAGAGATTTGACTGTTTGAGGTCGGATCACTACAATAACTATTTGTTGCATTTCGTGTTTATGAAAAATTATGCCCATCAAGTTGACATAGAGATTTTTACCTAGGAGGTATGTGAACCGGACATTCCAACCGACCCTATTGTCGAGAGTTAAATTTAGTTGAAAATGAAAACGAGTATTTGAAAGAAAAATTGAAAAGAATTGAGGAGGAGAAGATGGAATTGTAGTTGCATGTTGCCGATGTCATCGATGATCACAAGATCAAGATGGAGAAAATCCACTTGAAGATTAGAAATATTAGAAAATATGCCATTGATAGTGAGGCTTGGTATCATTATGTTGTTGGATCAATTGTTACCTTAGTTGCGATCTTGATCGCATCTGTTGTTGCATATAAATGCTTTAGCTAGAGAGTTAATTGTATGTTGTTTTATGAGAATAAGTGTTGTATGAACTTGTATTAATTTGGTCTATTCGGTGCTGTGTAATGAAGATGGGCCGACAATGCATGTATGATACGTCTCCAATGTATCTATAATTTTTGAAGTATTCCTGCTATTATATTATCATTCTTTGATGTTTTACAATCATTTTATAGCAACTTTATGTCATTTTTTGGGACTAACCTATTGACCCAGTGCCCAGTGCCAGTTGCTATTTTTTGCTTGTTTTTTACATCGCAGGAAATCAATATCAAACGGAGTCCGAACACCGCGGAACTTTTTGTTGATTTTTTATGGACCAGAAGACCACCAATGGGCCAGAGCAGCACCTGGGGGTGCCCCGTGGGGGGCACAACCCACAAGGGCGTGCCTAGGGGCCCAGGCGGGTTGTGCCCACCTCAGTGGCCTCCCACACTCCCTCTTTACCCTATAAATTTACAAATATTCCAAAAACCCTCGGGGTTAACCTAGATCAGAAGTTCCGCCGCCGCAAGGCTCTGTAGCCACCGAAAACCAATCTAGACCCTTTCCGGCACCCTACCGGAGGGGGGAATCATCTCCGGTGGCCATCTTCATCATCTCGGCGGCCACCACGATAAGGAGGAGGATAAGGAGTGACAAGACCCTAAGCTTGGGGATGCCCAGGGCACCCCAAGGTAATATTCAAGGAAGATCCAAGCAACTAAGCTTGGGGATAGCTCCAAGTGAGGTTACCGATAATGTTGGAGACGAAAGAGGGGATGCCTTTCGGGGCATCCCCTATTTCGTCTCCAACATTATCGGTAACCTCACTTGGAGCTATGTTTTCATTCGTCACATGATATGTGTTTTGCTTGGAACATCATTTTATTTTGTTAAGATTTTCTTTCTGTTTTTTAGAATAATGTTTTGCATCTTTTATTTCACTAAAAGTGGCAATGATAGCCTTTGTCGTGCTTATTTTGCAAGTATACATGTTCCTGTTTGAAAACACAAAGTTTATCGGTGTTGAAAAAATTCCCTAGAAAAGTCAGAGTGTGACTTTTTGCAAAATAAGATTTGATAAATTTTCTATAGTGTGTTAAATTTTAATAATCTTTGGAGTTTAAGAAGTATTGATACTGTTGCATTCTTTACAGACTGTACTATTTTGGAAGATTGCTGTTATGTTTGCATTGTTTGCATATGTTTGCTTGTTTAATTATTCTATTTGAGGATAGGAGTATTAAATATGCAGAGGCATTTAGTATGCAATGTTGAATAATAATTTTAGTGATTTTTCTAAAGTAGAGAATGATAAGTTTTTTTCATTGGTTTATACTAACTTATCTCACGAGTTCTTGTTGAGTTTTGTGTGGATGAAGCTTTTGAGATTTAGGAAAACCGTGATATGAGAAGAATTAAGGAGACAAAAAATCTCGAGCTTGGGGATGCCCAAGGCACCCCAAGATAATATTTCAAGAAGTCTCAAGAATCTAAGCTTGGGGATGCCCGATAGGCATCTCGCCTTTCCACTTCAACAATTATCGGTTAGTATCGGTTGAGCCTAAGTTTTTGCTTCTTCACATGAGTTGTGCTATTCTTAGAATGTTATGTTATTTCCATTTTGCTTTCTGTTTTAATAAAATACTTAGATCTGAAAGTTTTTAAATAAAATAGAGACCTCAAATAGTTGCTAGGGAGGCTAGGTAAGCGGCATTCACATCCCGTCAACGAAGCACTTTTCTATAGAATTGCTCTAGTGCTTCACCATATCTTTTTGAGCATGGTGTGCTTTAGTATTTTTGAAGAAATTCTCTCTTGCTTCACTTAAATTAATTTGAGAGAAAGAAATATTATGCTCATGATCTCCATTTATATCTTTTTGGAGTAGCTAGTCATTTACTCTTGTGCGTCACTTTTATCCTATGAGTAAATTGTTGAATAAATTGGATATCATGAAGTTGAAATCATATCATGCCTAGTGGTAGCTTCACATTGGGTTTAGAAGGTGAAATCTTTTGAGGCTTGACAATCACAATATTGGTCATATAAGTGATTCATCAATGATTAGTAGAAGGAAGAGAACTTTCACATGCAAATACACTATCTTGGAAATCTTTTATGATTGTGAGCCCCCATCAAAATATTATATGCCAAAATTGTTGACATTGAACAAGGAAGACAACGTAATGATTTATGTTTGTTCATATTCACATAGAAGTTATATTGTCATAGATCCTTCAACATGTGGTGCTTGCCCCCCATCCTTGCTAGCCAAAAATTCCGCACCAAGTAGAGATACTACTTGTGCATCCAAAAACCCTTAAACCCAAATCTTATTTTCAAGAGTCGACCATACCTACCTAAGGATTGAGCAAGATCCTTCAAGTAAGTTGTCATCGGTGCAATAAGGCAATAAAAATTGCTTCTAAAAGTGTTAGATCATTTAGTGTAAGAGAAAATTGAGTGTTGTACGAACTTGTGATGGCAAAGAATAAAAGTGAAAGACTGCATAATAAAGGTTGCTATCATAAGGGGCAATATAACATGACATTCTTTTGCACTAAGGGGTTGAGCATACAAACAAATACGCGCATGGTTACCTCTGCTTCCCTCTGCGAAGGGCCTATCTTTTACTTTTCAGTATTTACTTTTATGTAAAGAGTCAAAGTTTTTCTCTCTATTCCTTTTTTTATTTTTCTCTATTGGCGAGCATCATGTGGTGAGGAAAGATCTAGGAACATATATCCAGTTGGATATGGGTAGCATGAGTTATTATTGTTGACATCACCGTTGAGGTGAATATGTTGGGAGGCAAAACAATAAGCTCCTATCTTTCTAGGTGTCCGGTTGAAACGTTTTGCTCATGTGTACGCGGTGAGTGTTAGCAATCATAGAAGACTATATGATGGTTGAGTATGTGGATCTCTTACTTAAACTCTCTTGAATAAGTTGAATTGCAATTGCTTGGTGACTGAAAACATAGGTTGTTGAGTTTCAAGAGAGTTCATTGTTTGAACCTTAACATGTGAATTGGTTGCTACTATAACATGAGAAGTTTTATAAGATTTTTTTTTGCTGTAATGATGCTAGGAAAAGTGATTGAAATTATCATTGATCAAACTTATGCACTTTGTTAGCATTTACACTTCATAAATTATTTCTTTTATCATTTACCTACTCGAGGAATTAAGCTTGGGGATGCTGATACGTCTCCAACGTATCTATAATTTATGAAGTATTCATGCTATTATATTATAATTATTGGATGTTTTACAATCATTTTAAAGCAACTTTATATCATTTTTTGGGACTAAGCTATTGACCCAGTGTCCAGTGCCAGTTGCTATTTTTTTGCTTGTTTTTTACATCGCAGGAAATCAATATCAAACTGAGTCCAAACACCACGAATATCTTTGTGGATTTTTTATGGACCAAAAGATCACCAATGGGACAGAGCAGCACTTGGGGGGTGCCCCGAGGGGGGCACTGTTGGGGAACATAGCAGAATTTCAAAATTTTCTACGCATCACCAAGATCAATCTGTGGAGTCATCTAGCAACGAGGGACAGAGGAGTGCATCTACAGACCCTTGTAAATCGCACATGGAAGCGTTCAAGAGAACGGGGTTGATGGAGTCGTACTCGACGTGATCCAAATCACCGATGACCTAGTGCCGAACGGACGGCACCTCCGCGTTCAACACACGTACAGTTGGGAAGACGTCTCCTCCTTCTTGATCCAGCAAGGGGGGAGGATAGGTTGATGAAGATCCAGCAGCACGACGGCGTGGTGGTGGAAGCAACGGTGATCTCGGCAGGGCTTCGCCAAGCGCAGGGAGACGAAGGAGTGTCACGGGAAGGAGAGGGATAGGCCAGGGGCTTAGGTGCGGCTGCCCTCCCTCCCACCACTATATATAGGGTGCCTAGGGGGGGCCGGCCCTAGGAGATCCAATCTCCTAGGGGGGCGGCGGCCAAGGGGTGCCTTGCCCCCCAAGGCAAGGGTGCCCCCCCCACCCCTAGGGTTTCCAACCCTAGGCGCAGGGGGAGGCCCAAGGGGGGCGCACCAGCCCACTAGGGGCTGGTTCCCCTCCCACTTCAGCCCATGGGGCCCTCCGGGATAGGTGGCCCCACCCGGTGGACCCCCGGGACCCTTCCGGTGGTCCCGGTACAATACCGATTACCCCCGAAACTTTCCCGATGGCCGAAACTTGACTTCCTATATATAAATCTTCACCTACAGACCATTCTGGAACTCCTCGTGACGTCCGGGATCTCATCCGGGACTCCGAACAACTTTCGGGTTACCGTATGCTAATATCTCAACAACCCTAGCGTCACCGAACCTTAAGTGTGTAGACCCTACGGGTTCGGGAGACATGCAGACATGACCGAGATGCCTCTCCGGTCAATAACTAATAGCGGGATCTGGATACCCATCTTGGCTCCCACATGCTCCACGATGATCTCATTGGATGAACCACGATGTCAAGGATTCAATCGATCCGTATACAATTCCCTTTGTCAATCGGTACGTTACTTGCCCGAGACTCGATCGTCGGTATCCCAATACCTAGTTCAATCTCGTTACCGGCAAGTCACTTTACTCGTGCCGTAATGCATGATCCCGTGATCAACCACTTGGTCACATTGAGCTCATTATGATGATGCATTACCGAGTGGGCCCAGAGATACCTCTCCGTCATACGGAGTGACAAATCCCAGTCTCGATTCGTGCCAACCCAACAGACACTTTCGGAGATACCTGTAATGTACCTTTATAGTCACCCAGTTACGTTGTGACGTTTGGCACACCCAAGGCACTCCTACGGTATCCTGGAGTTGCACAATCTCATGGTCTAAGGAAATGATACTTGACATTTAGAAAAGCTACAGCAAATGAACTACACGATCTTTGAGCTATGCTTAGGATTGGGTCTTGTCCATCACATCATTCTCCTAATGATGTGATCCCGTTATCAATGACATCCAATGTCCATAGTCAGGAAACCATGACTATCTTTTGATCAACGAGCTAGTCAACTATAGGCTCACTAGGGACGTGCTGTGGTCTATGTATTCACACATGTATTACGAGTTCCGGATAACACAATTATAGCATGAACAATAGACAATTATCATGAACAAAGAAATATAATAATAACCATTTTATTATTGCCTCTAGGGCATATTTCCAACAGTCTCCCACTTGCACTAGAGTCAATATTCTAGTTACATTGTGATGAATCGAACACCCATGCAGTTTTGGTGTTGATCATGTTTTGCTCTAGGGAGAGGTTTAGTCAACGGATATGCCACATTCAGGTCCGTATGTACTTACAAATCTCTATGTCTCCATTTTGAACACTTTCACAAATGGAGTTGAAGCGACGCTTAATATGCCTGGTCTTCCTATGAAACCTGGGCTCCTTGGCAAGGGCAATAGCTCCAATGTTGTCACAGAAGAGAGTCATCGGGCCCGACGCATTGGGTATGACTCCTAGGTCGGTAATGAACTCCTTCACCCAGATTGCTTCTTGTGCTACCTCCGAGGCTTCCATGTACTCCGCTTCACATGTAGATCCCGCCACAACGCTTTGCTTGCAACTGCACCAGCTTACTGCCCCACCATTCTAAATATACACGTATCCGGTTTGTGACTTAGAGTCATCCAGATCTGTGTCGAAGCTAGCATCGATGTAACCCTTTACGACGGGCTCTTCGTCACCTCCATACACGAGAAACATGTCCTTAGTCCTTTTCAGGTACTTCAGGATATTCTTGACCGCTGTCCAGTGTTCCATGCTGGGATTACTTTGGTACCTTCCTACCAAACTTACGGAAAGGTTTACATCAGGTCTGGTACACAGCATAGCATACATGATAGACCCTATGGCCGAGGCATAGGGGACGACACTCATCTTTTCTCTATCTTCTGCCGTGGTCGGGCATTGAGCTGTGCACAATCTCGTACCTTGCAATACAGGCAAGAACCCCTTCTTTGACTGATCCATTTTGAACTTCTTCAATATCTTTTCAAGGTACGTACTCTGTGAAAGACCAATGAGGCATCTCGATCTATCTCTATAGATCTTGATGCCTAATATATAAGCAGCTTCTCCAAGGTCCTTCATTGAAAAACACTTGTTCAAGTAGGCCTTTATGCTTTCCAAGAATTCTATATCATTTCCCATCAACAGTATGTCATCCACATACAATATGAGAAATGCTACAGAGCTCCCACTCACTTTCTTGTAAATGCAGGCTTCTCCATAAGTGTGCTAAACCCAAACGCTTTGATCATCTCATCAAAAATGAATGTTCCAACTCCGAGATGCTTGCACCAGCCCATAAATCGAGCGTTGGAGCTTGCGCACCTTGTCAGCATTCTTAGGATCGACAAAACCTTCCGGCTGCATCATATACAATTCTTCCTTAAGGAAACCATTAAGGAAAGCCGTTTTGACGTCCATTTGCCATATCTCATAATCATAGAATGCGGCAACTGCTAACATGATTTGGACGGACTTCAGCTTCGCTACGGGTGAGAAAGTCTCATCATAGTCAACCCCTTGAACTTGTCGATAACCCTTAGCGACAAGCCGAGCTTTATAGATGGTCACATTACCATCTGCGTCTGTCTTCTTCTTAAAGATCCATTTATTTTCTATGGCTCGCCGATCACCGGGCAAGTCAGTCAAAGTCCACACTTCGTTTTCATACATGGATCCTATTCGGATTTCATGGCTTCCAGCCATTTGTCGGAATCCGGGCCCGCCATCGCTTCTTCATAGTTCGAAGGTTCACCGTTGTCTAACAACATGATTTCCAAGACAGGGTTGCCGTACCACTCTGGTGCGGAACGTGTCCTCGTGGACCTACGAAGTTCAGTAGTAACTTGATCTGAAGTTTCATGATCATCATCATTAACTTCCTCTCTAGTCAGTGCAGGCACCTCAGGGACATTTTGTTGAGCTGCGCCACTTACCAGTTCAAGAGGTAATACTTCATCAAGTTCTACTTTCCTCCCACTTATTTCTTTTGAGAGAAACTCTTTCTCTAGAAAGGACCCATTCTTGGCAACAAAGATCTTGCCTTCGGATCTGAGGTAGAAGGTATACCCAACAGTTTCTTTAGGGTATCCTATGAAGACGCATTTTTCCGACTTGGGTTCGAGCTTTTCAGGTTGAAGTTTCTTGACATAAGCATCGCATCCCCAAACTTTTAGAAACGACATCTTAGGTTTCTTCCCAAACCATAATTCATACGGTGTCGTCTTAACGGATTTCGATGGAGCCCTATTTAAAGTGAATGCGGTAGTCTCTAAAGCATAGCCCCAAAATGACAGCAGTAAATCGGTAAGAGACATCATAGATCGCACCATATCCAATAGAGTGCGATTACGACGTTCGGACACACCATTACGCCGAGGTGTTCCAGGCAGCATGAGTTGTGAAACTATTCCACATTTTCTTAAGTGTGTGCCAAATTCATGACTCAAGTATTCTCCCCCATGATCTGATCGCAAGAACTTGATTTTCTTGTCATGTTGATTCTCAACCTCACTCTAAAATTCCTTGAACTTTTCAAAGGTCTCAGACTTGTGTTTCATTAAGTAGACATACCCATATCTACTCAAGTCATCAGTGAGGGTGAGAACATAACGATAGCCACCGCGAGCCTCAACACTCATTGGACCGCACACATTAGTATGTATGATTTCCAATAAGTTGGTTGCTCGCTCCATTGTTCCTGAGAACGGAGTCTTGGTCATTTTACCCATGAGGCATGGTTTGCACGTGTCAAATGATTCGTAATCAAGAGACTCTAAAAGTCCATCTGCATAGAGCTTCTTCATGCGTTTGACACCTATGTGACCAAGGCGGCAGTGCCACAAGTATGTGGGACTATCATTATGAACCTTACATCTTTTGGTATTCACACTATGAATATGTGTAGCATTACGCTCGAGATTCATTAAGAATAAACCATTCACCATCGGAGCATGACCATAAAACATATCTCTCATATAAATAGAACAACCATTATTCTCGGATTTAAATGAGTAGCCATCTCGAATTAAACGAGATCCTGATACAATGTTCATGCTCAAAGCTGGCACTAAATAACAATTATTGAGGTTTAAAACTAATCCCGTAGGTAAATGTAGAGGCAGCGTGCCGACGGCGATCACATCGACCTTGGAACCATTCCCGACGCGCATCGTCACCTCATCCTTCGCCAGTCTCCGCTTATTCTGCAGCTCCTGCTTTGAGTTACAAATGTGAGCAACCGCACCGGTATCAAATACCCAGGAGCTACTATGAGAACTGGTAAGGTACACATCAATTACATGTATATCACATATACCTTTAGTGTTGCCGGCCTTCTTGTCCGCTAAGTATTTGGGGCAGTTCCGCTTCCAGTGACCACTTCCCTTGCAATAAAAACACTCAGTCTCGGACTTGGGTCCATTCTTTGGCTTCTTCCCGGCAGCTTGCTTACCGGGCGCGGCAACTCCCTTGCCGTCCTTCTTGAAGTTCTTCTTACCCTTGCCTTTCTTGAACTAAGTGGTTTTATTCACCATCAACACTTGATGTTCCTTTTTGATTTCCACCTCTGCTGATTTCAGCATTGAATACACCTCAGGAATGGTCTTTTCCATCCCTTGCATATTGAAGTTCATCACAAAGCTCGTGTAGCTCGGTGGAAGCGACTGAAGGATTCTGTCAATGACCACGTCATCCGGGAGATTAACTCCCAGCTGAGTCAAGCGGTTATGCAACCCAGACATTTTGAGTATGTGCTCACTGACAGAACTATTTTCCTCCATCTTACAGCTGAAGAACTTGTCGGAGACTTCATATCTCTCGACCCGGGCATGAGCTTGGAAAACCATTTTCAGCTCTTCGAACATCTCATATGCTCTGTGTCTCTCAAAACGCTTTTTGAGCCCCGGTTCTAAGCTGTAAAGCATGCCGCACTGAACGAGGGAGTAATCATAAGCACGTGACTGCCAAGCGTTCATAACGTCTTGGTTCTCTGGGACAGGTGCGTTACCTAGCGGTGCTTCTAGGACATAATCTTTCTTGGCAGCTATGAGGATGATCCTCAGGTTCCGGACCCAATCCGTATAGTTGCTGCCATCATCTTTCAGCTTGGTTTTCTCTAGGAATGCGTTGAAGTTGAGGACAACGTGGGCCAAGACATATTGTAAAGATTTTAGACTAAGTTCATGATAATTAAGTTCATCTAATCAAATTACTCAATGAACTCCCACTCAAATAGACATCCCTCCAGTCATCTAAGTGAAACATGATCCGAGTTAACTAGGCCGTGTCCGATCATCACATGAGACGGACTAGCCAACATCGGTGAACATCTTCATGTTGATCGTATCTTCTATACGACTCATGCTCGACCTTTCGGTCTTCCGTGTTCCGAGGCCATGTCTGTACATGCTAGGCTCGTCAAGTCAACCTAAGTGTATTGCGTGTGTAAATCTGGCTTACACCCGTTGTATTCGAACGTTAGAATCTATCACACCCGATCATCACCTGGTGCTTCAAAACAACGAACCTTCGCAACAGTGCACAGTTAGGGGGAACACTTTCTTGAAATTATTACGAGGGATCATCTTATTTAAGCTACCGTCGTTCTAAGCAAATAAGATGTAAAACATGATAAACATCACATGCAATCAAATAGTGACATGATATGGCCAATATCATTTGCTCCTTTTGATCTCTATCTTCGGGGCTCCATGATCATCATTGTCACCGGCATGACACCATGATCTCCATCATCGTGTCTTCTTGAAGTTGTCTCGTCATCTATTACTTCTACTACTATGGCTAACACTTTAGCAATAAAGTAAAGTAATTACATGACGTTTATGTTGACACGTAGGTCATAAATAAATAAAGACAACTCCTATGGCTCCTGCCGGTTGTCATACTCATCAACATGTAAGTCGTGATTCCTATTACAAGAACTTGATCATCTCATACATCACATATATCATTCATCACATCCTTTGGCCATATCATATCACAAAACACTTGCTGCAAAAACAAGTTGGACGTCCTCTAATTGTTGTTGCAAGTTTTTACGTGGCTGCTATAGGTTTCTAGCAAGAACGTTTCTTACCTATGACAAAACCACAACGTGAATTGCCAATTTCTATTTACCCTTCATAAGGACCCTCTTCATCGAATCCGATCCGACTAAAGTGGGAGAGACAGACACCCGCCAGCCACCTTATGCAACTAGTGCATGTCAGTCGGTGGAACCAGTCGCACGTAAGCGTACGTGTAAGGTCGGTCCAGGCCGCTTCATCCCACAATGCCACTGAATCAATATAAGACTAGTAACGGCAAGCAAATTGACAATATCGACGCCCACAACTGCTTTGTGTTCTACTCGTGCATAGTAACTACGCATAGACCTAGCTCATGATGCCACTGTTGGGAAACGTAGCAGAATTATAAATTTTCTACGCATCACCAAGATCAATCTATGGAGTCATCTAGCAATGAGGAAGAGAGGAGTGCATCTACATACCCTTGTAGATCGCGCGCGGAAGCGTTCAAGAGAACGAGGTTGATGGAGTCGTACTCGACGTAATCCAAATCACTGATGACCTAGTGCCGAACGGACGGCACCTCCGCGTTCAACACACGTACGGTTGGGAAGACGTCTCCTCCTTCTTGATCCAGCAAGGGGGAAGGAGAGGTTGATGAAGATCCAGCAGCACGACGGCGTGGTGGTGGAAGCAACGGTGATCTCAGCAGGGCTTCGCCAAGCGCAGGGAGACGGAGGAGTGTCACGGGAGGGAGAGGGAGAGGCCAGGGGCTTAGTTGCGGCTGCCCTCCCTCCCCCCCACTATATATAGGGTGCCTAGGGGGGCGGCGGCCAAGGGGTGCCTTGCCCCCCAAGGCAAGGGTGGCGCCCCCACCCCTAGGGTTTCCAACCCTAGGCGCAGGGGGAGGTCCAAGGGGGGCGCACCAGCCCACTAGGGGCTGGTTCCCCTCCCACTTCAGCCCATGGGGCCCTCCGGGATAGGTGGCCCCACCCGGTGGACCCCCGGGACCCTTCCGGTGGTCCCGGTACAATACCGATTACCCCCGAAACTTTCCCGATGGCCGAAACTTGACTTCCTATATATAAATCTTCACCTCCAGACCATTCCGGAACTCCTCGTGACTTCCGGGATCTCATCCGGGACTCCAAACAACTTTCAGGTTATCGTATGCTAATATCTCAACAACCCTAGCATCACCGAACCTTAAGTGTGTAGACCCTACGGGTTCGGGAGACATGCAGACATGACCGAGACGCCTCTCCGCTAAATAACTAATAGCGGGATCTGGATACCCATGTTGGCTCCCACATGCTCCACAGTGATCTCATCAGATGAACCACGATGTCGAGGATTCAATCAATCTGTATACAATTCCCTTTGTCAATCGGTACGTTACTTTCCCGAGACTCGATCGTCGGTATCCCAATACCTAGTTCAATCTCATTACCGGCAAGTCACTTTACTCGTGCCGTAATGCATGATCCCGTTATCAACCACTTGGTCACATTGAGCTCATTATGATGATGCATTACCGAGTGGGCCCAGAGATACCTCTTCGTCATACGGAGTGACAAACCCAGTCTCGATTCGTGCCAACCCAACAGACACTTTCGGAGATACCTGTAATGTACCTTTATAGTCACCCAGTTACATTGTGACGTTTGGCACACCCAAGGCACTCCTACGGTATCCGGGAGTTGCACAATCTCATGGTCTAAGGAAATGATACTTGACATTCAGAAAAGCTACAACAAACGAACTACACGATCTTTGAGCTATGCTTAGGATTGGGTCTTGTCCATCACATCATTCTCCTAATGATGTGATCCCGTTATCAATGACATCCAATGTCCATAGTCAGGAAACCATGACTATCTTTTGATCAATGAGCTAGTCAACTAGAGGCTCACTAGGGACGTGTTGTGGTCTATGTATTCACACATGTATTACGATTTCCGGATAACACAATTATAGCATGAACGATAGACAATTATCATGAACAAAGAAATATAATAATAACCATTTTATTATTGCCTCTAGGGCATATTTCCAACAGGCACAACCCACCAGGGCGCGCCCTCAGGCCCAGGCACGCCTAGGTGGGTTGTGCCCACCTCGGTGGCCTCCCGCACCCCCTTTTTACCATATAAAATCACAAATATTCCAAAAATTCTCGGGGGTAACCTAGATCAGAAGTTCCGCTGCCGCAAGGCTCTGTAGCTAGAGGAAACCAATCTAGATCCTTTCCGGCACCCTGCCAGAGGGAGGAATCATCTCCGGTGGCCATCTTCATCATCTCGGCGGCCACCACGATAAGGAGGGAGTAGTCCACCCTCGGGGCTGAGGGTTTGTACCCGTAGCTATGTGTTTAATCTCTCCATCTCGTGTTCTTGAGATGTCACATTCTTGATGTATCGCGGGCTTTGTTAATATAGTCGGATCATATGGTGTTTTCCCCTCTCTATCTTGTTGTGATGAATTGAGTTTTTCCCTTTGAGATTTCGTTATTATCGGATTGAATAATTTTATGGATTTGAAAACACCTGATTTATGTCTTGCAATTGAATACTCGTGGTGACAATGGGGTGTCGTATTGACTCACCTTATATATGTTTTGGCACTCAACTCGCGGATTCCCGAGGTGGCATTGGGGTAATCTATGCATAGGGGTTGATGCGCATTCTTGTCTTTGTTTCTTTGGTAGAAATCTTGGGGCACTCTTTGAAGTTCTTTGTGTTGGATTGAATATTATGAATCTGAATTTGCTTTAGTGTTATTTTAGTACGAACTCTTGGTTAGATTGATCGGAACGAATAGCTTTGAGGTGGTTTCGTACCCTACTAACAATTCCGTCTTATGTTCTCCGCTAGATAGGAACTTTGGAGTGATTCTTTGTTGCACGTTGAGGAAGGGTTATATGATCCAATTATATTAGCACTATTGAAAGATTGCACTCGTGAAAGTACGGACCCTTAGGCCTCGTTTTCAAGCATTGCAATGCCATTTTTGTGCCCATTTACTATTTGCTATCTTGCTTTTTTTATTTATTCAGATTATAAAAAATATATTTCTACCATCCATATTACACTTTTATCACCATATCTTCGCCTAACTAGTGCACCTATACAATTTTCCATTGTATTAGGTGTGTTGGGGACACAATAGATTTCTTGTATTTGGCTGCAGGGTTGTTTGAGAGAGACCATCTTCATCCTACACCTCCCACGGATTGATAAACCTTAGGTCATCCACTGGATGAAAATTGCTACTGTCCTACAAAACTCTACGCTTGGAGGCCCAACACGAGTGTACAAGAATAATGTTTTGTAGTAGACATCAATGCACGGTGACCGATGCTCTCCCCAGTTTGTTAAAGGCGTGCATACTTTTCTGCTTGCAGCTGAGGCAAACAAGCGGGCAGATGGTTTTATGTCGTGTCCATGTGCTAGCTGTAAGACTGATCACAATTACTCTAACTCAAGAACCATTCACTGGCACCTATTTGAGTCCGGTTTCATGCCCCATTATAATGTTTGGACCAAGCATAGAGAAAGACGGGTTATGATGGAAGAAAATGAAGAAGAAGAGAATGACGACAGCTATTCTGGCCATGGGTTTCCTGAATACGATGGTACAACAATGGGGGAAGAAGTTGAGCCGGCAATGCAGGAAGAAGCTGAAGAAGAGGCATCAGATGAGCCACTGATGATCTAGGTCGAGCCATTGCCGATGCAAAGAGAAACTATGCAAGTGAGAAGGAGAGGCTGAAGTTGTAGCGCATGTTAGAGGATCACAAGAAATTATTGTACCTGAATTGCGAAGCTGACAAGAAAAAGTTGGGCACCACACTGGAATTGCTGCAATGGAAGACAGAGAATGGTGTATCTGACAAGGGATTTGGAAAGTTGCTGATAATGTCAAAGAAGATGCTTCCAAAGGATAATGAATTTCCTAAGAGTACGTACAAAGCAAAGAAGGCTGTCAGCCCTCTAGGATTAGAGGTACAGAAGATACATGCATGCCCTAATGACTGCATCCTCTATCGCGGTGAGTACGAGGATTTGAACACGTGCCCGGTATGCGGTGCATTGCACTATAAGATCAGCCATGATGACCTTGGTGATGTCGAGGGCGAGCGCCCTAGGAAGAAGATTCCTACCAAGGTGATGTGGTATGCTCCTATAATACCACGATTGAAACGTTTGTTCCAAAACAAAGAGCATGCCAAGTTGATGCGATGGCACAGAGAAGACCGTAAGAAAGACATGAAGTTGAGAGTACCCGCTGATGGGTCGCAGTGGAGAAAAATCATGAGGAAGTGGGGGGACTTTGTAGTTGACGCTAGGAACATATGGTTTGGTCTAAGCACAAATGGCATTAATCCTTTTGGGGAGCAGAGTAGCAATCATAGCACCTGACCTATGACTCTATGTATGTATAACCTTCCTCCTTGGTTGTGCATGAAGCGGAAGTTCATTATGATGTCAGTGCCCATCCAAGGCCCTAAGCAACCCGGCAATGGCATTGATGTGTACCTAAGGCCATTAGTTGAAGAACTCTTACAGCTGTGGAATGGAAAAGGTGTACGTGCGTGGGATGAGCTCGATTAGGAAGAATTTGAACTACATACGTTGCTTTTTTGTGACCATCAATGATTGGCCTGCTCTCAGTAACCTTTCAGGACAGACAAACAAGGGATACCGCACATGCACACACTGTTTGGATGATACCGACAATATATATTTGGATAATTGTAAGAAGAATGTGTACCTGGGACATTGTCGATTTCTTTCGAGCAGGCATCCCGTAAGAAAGAAAGGCAAGCATTTCAAAGGTGAGGCAGATCACCGGACGAAGCCTAGGCACCGTACTGGCGATGATGTACATGATATGGTCAAGGATTTAAAGGTAATCTTTGGAAAGGGTCCTAGCGGACAATCCATTCCGAATAACGCTGACGGACGCACACCCATGTGGAAGAAGAAATCTATATTTTGAGACCTACCCTATTGGAAAAACCTAGAGGTCCGCTCTGCAATCGACATGATGCACATGATGAAGAATCTTTGCGTCACCCTGCTTGGCTTCTTGGGCGTGTATGGGAAGACAAAAGATACACCGAAGGCACGGGAGGGCCAGCTACGTATGCACGGAAAGACGACATACATCTGGGTCATGCCAGCTATGCTTTTACCAAAGAAGAGAAGGAAATCTTCTTTGAACGCCAGCTCAGTATGAAGGTCCCGTCTAGCTTCTCATTGAATATAAAGGGAATAATAAGTATGGCAGAGAAAAAGTTCCAGAACCTAAAGTCCCATGACTGCCACATGATTATGACGCAACTGCTTTTGGTTGCATTGAGGTGGCTTCTACCGGAAAATATTTGATTAGCCATTATGAAGCTATGTGCATTCCTCAATGCAATCTCTCAGAAGGTAATCGATCCAGTAATCATACCAAGGTTAGAGAATGATTTGGTGCAATGTCGTGTCAGTTTCGAGTTGGTGTTCCCACCATCCTTCTTTAGCATCATGATGCACGTCCTAGTTCACCTATGCGAAGATATTAACGTTCTGGGTCCTGTATTTCTACACAATATGTTCCCCTTTGAGAGGTTCATGGGAGTCTTAAAGAAATATGTTCATAACCGTCCTAGGCTAGAAGGAAACATCTCCAAGGGCCATGAAAATGAGGAGGTCATTGAGTTTTGTATTGACTTTATTCCTGACCTTAAGTCGATTGGTGTTCCTGAATCACGGCATAAGGGCCGACTGGGTGGAAATGGCACGCTAGGACCGGAACAAATAATATGTATGGATGGGCATTCTCTCACTCAAGCACACTACACAGTTCTACAAAATTCCGCCATGGTGTCTCTGTATATGGAGGAACACAAGAATATTCTATGCTCCAAACACGCAGAGCGGTCTAACGACTGGATTACACGTGAACAAACGGGGACTTCCATCGGTTGGTTGCAGATATGTGCCATGCATGACGACGCTGTTGAAGATGACTTGTACTTGTTGTCCTAGTTACCATCTTCGAATATAATGACTTTCAAAGGGTATGAGATAAATGGGAAAACATTTTACACGATCGCCCAAGATAAGAAGAGCACCAACCAAAACGGTGGTGTCCGCTTTGATGCAGCAACCAAGAGGGGAAAAGACACATATTATGGTTACATAGAGGAGATATGGAAACTTGACTATGGACGTGGTTTGAAGGTCCCTTTGTTTCGGTGCAAATGGGTCAACATGACACGAGGCGGGGTAACGGAAGACCCGCAGTACGGAATGACAATAGTGGATCTCAACAATCTTATGTACGCGGACGAACCATTCGTCCTAGCCAATGATGTGGCGCAGGTTTTCTATGTGAAGGACATGTCTACCAAGCCGAGAAAAATAAAAGATAAGGAAGCGAATACATCATATGATGAGCCAAAGCGCCACATAGTTCTTTCATGGAAAAGAAACATCGTGGGAGTGGATGACAAGAGAGACATGTCAGAAGATTATGAAAAGTTTCATGAAATTGCTCCCTTCACAGTGAATATTGACCCGAGCATCCAGTTAAATGATGAAGATTGTCCATTGTTACGGCGCCAAGGGACACATGCGAAGAAAAAGTTTCACAACCAAAGATCCCACTTTGGTATGTGACCGGCTTCACTGTCATCACTTTCTTCTCTAGTGAGTTTCCGGACTAATATAACTGGAAAGTCCCACTTTGGACAAATCATAGGGAATCTTTGTAATAGTTAGGGTGCTTATGTGTTTTCGCATTTGAAACGTGTACTTTTGTGCTTAGGACAAACTTCATCAATTTCTAACCCTTTCTGACTTCATTTGCTATTTTCAGCTCCTTTACTGATTTTTTGAGCTAAATGACCCTGAAATTGAAAAGCACTACAAAAAGAACTCTGAAAAGGTTGAAAGTTGGCATGGTATCATCATTCACCCACATAGCATGTGCTAAAAAGTTGAGATGGTTACGACAAAAACTGGATGCACTTCGTGTACAAAATGGACAATCTCTTTTGAAGTATCAGGGTTTTGGACGAAAACTCATCTGTTACAAAGGCATTTCATTTTTAAACTTATTTGAACTCCAGACATTTTGTGCATTCAGTATGCACCATCCAAAGCCACTGATAACCCACAAGTATAGGGGATCGCAACAGTTTTCAAGGGTAGAGTATTCAACCCAAATTTATAGATTCGACACAAGGGGAGACAAAGAATATTTGAATGTATTAGAAGTTTAGTTGTCAATCCAACCACAGCTGGAGATTAATTATCTGCAGCAACTTGATCAGTAGCAAAGTAATATGATAGTTTTGATAGTGGTGACAGCAGCAACAGTAACGATAACAGTGATAGCAGTACTTTTGTAGCAAGTGTAACAGTGATGATAGCAGTAGCAAGTTAGCAAGCACAATATAAGATAAATTCATAGGCATTAGATCGGTGACTTGTTGGATGATATTCATCATGGGACAGTTATAACCTAGGGAAATACGGCACTAGATCCAGTTCGTCAATATAATGTTGGCATGTATTCCGTAAATAGTCATACGTGCTTATGGAAAGAACTTGCATGGCATCTTTTGTCCTACCCTCCCGTGGTAGCGGGGTCCATATTGGAAACTAAGGGATATTAAGGCCTCCTTTTAATAGAGAACCGGAACAAAGCATTAACACACGATGAATACATGAACTCCTCAAACTACATTCATCACCGGGAGTGGTCCCGACTATTGTCACTCCGGGGTTGCCAGATCATAACACGTAGTAGGTCACTATACTTGAAAGATCGGATCTAGAACATGGATATAATGGTGACAACATAAACGGTTCAGATCTGGAATCATGGAACCCGGGCCCAAAGTGACAAGCGTTAAGCATGGCAAAGTCATAGCAACATCAATCTAAGAACATAGTGGATACTAGGGATCAAGCCCTAACAAAACTAACTCGATTACATGATGAATCTCATCCAACTCCTCACCGACCAGCGAGCCTACGAAGGAATTACTCACTCCCGGTGGGGAGCATCTTGGAATTGGCGATGGAGAAGGGTTGGTGATGATGAAGAACGAAGACCCCCCTCTCCGAAGCCCCAAACAGACTCCAGATCTGGCCTCCCGATGAAGAACAGGAGGTGACGGCGGCTTCGTCTCATGGATCATGATAATTCTTTTTCCTTGATTTTTTTCTGGAAAAATAGGTATTTATGGAGTTGGAATCAGGGTCTGCGAGGCCACTAGGTGGGGACAACCCACCTAGGCGTGCCTGGTGAGGGGGCGCGCCCTAGTGGGTTGTGCCCACCCAGGTGCCCCCCCTTCGTTAGGTCTTGGCTCCAGAAATTCTCTTTAATTATATAAAAATTCCTCGCAAAGTTTCGTTCCATTCCGAGAACTTCTATTTCTGCACAAAAACAACACCATGGTAGTTCTGCTGGAAACAACATCAGTCCTGGGTCAGTCCCATTCATATCAGGCAAATTAGAGTCCAAAACAAGAGGAAAAGCGTTAGGAAAAGTAAATACATTGGAGATGTAGGTCTCCAACGTATCTATAATTTTTTTATTGTTCCATGCTGTTATATTATTAATCTTTGATGTTTTATAGTCATTTTATAGTCATTTTATATCATTTTTTGTACTAACCTATTAACATAGTGCCAAGTGCCAGTTGCTATTTTTTCCATGTTTTTTACATCGCAGAAAATCAATACCAAACGGAGTCCAAACACAACGAAACTTTACGAAGATTTTTTATGGACCAGAAGGAACATAATGGGCCCTGGCTGCGTCTGGGAGTACCCCGAGGGGAGCACAACTCACCAGGGCGCGCCAGGAGGCCCAGGCGCGCCTTGGTTGGTCGTGCCCACCTCGGGTGCCCCCCGGACCGCCCTTTGCTCTATAAATACCCCAATATTCCCAAAACCCTAGGGGAGTCTACAAAATATTCATCCAGCCGTTGTAGAGTCCAGAACCACCAGATCCAATCTAGACACCATCTCGAATGGGGTTCACCACCTCCATTGGTGCCTCTCCGATGATGCGTGAGTAGTTCTTTGTAGACCTCCAGGTCCGTAGTTAGTAGCAAGACGGCTTCCTCTCTCTCTCTTTTGATTCTCAATACAATGGTCTCTTGGAGATCCATATGATGTAACTCTTTTGCTGTGTGTTTGTTGGGATCCGATGAAATTTGAGTTTATGATCAGATCTATCTCTTTTTATATCCATAAAAGTATTTGAGTTTGTTTTATCTATTTTATGCACAATTGCTTATAGCCTTGTATTTCTTCTCTGATATTTGGGTTTTGTTTGTCCAACTTGATCTATTTATCTTGCAATGGGAAGAGGTGCTTTGTAGTGGGTTCGATCTTACGGTGCTTGATCCCAGTGATAGAAAGGGAACGGACACGTATGTATCGTTGCTACTAAGGATAAAATGATGGCGTCTATCTCTACATAGATAGATCTTGTCTACATCATGTCATCGTTCTTATTGCATTACTCCGTTTCTCCATGAACTTAATACACTAGAGCATGCTGGATAGTGATCGATGTGTGGAGTAATAGTAGTAGATGCAGGCAGGAGTCGGTCTACTAATCTTGGACGTGATGCCTATGTAATGATCATTGCCTCGATATCGTCATGAGTATTTGAAGTTCTATCAATTGCCCAACAGTAATTTGTTCACCCACCGTTTGCTATTTTTCTAAGAGAAGCCACTAGTGAAACCTACGACCCTCTTTCTCATATTATTTGCCTTTGCGATCTACTTTTCCTTTGCCTTTATTTTCAGATCTACTAAACCAAAAACCCAAAAATACCTTGCTGCAATTTATTCTTATTTATTTTATTTGGCGTTTGATCTATCAATCTACTACAAATTTTCCTCACGTCTGTTTGCCTATCTTGAGGCGTCGTACCCCGGAAGGGATTGACAACCCCTTTAAACATGTCGGGTTGCAAGAAGTTGTTATTTGTGTGCAGGTGTTGTTTATGTTGTGTTGCTTGGTTCTCCTATTGGTTCGATAACCTTCGTTTCACATATGAGGGAAATACCTAATGCCGCTGTGTTGCATCATCCCTTCCTCTTTGGGGAATTACCGACGTAGCTTCAAGCGACATCAAAAGGAATTTCTGGCGCCGTTGCCGGGGAGGATCTTCAACATATACCAGGTTCCTAATCAAAATCTCATCTCCTTGCAATTTACATTATTTGCCATTTTGCCTCTCGTTTTCCTCTCCCCCACTTCACAAAAAATTTCCATTTTATTCGCCCCTCTTTTTCTGTTCGTCATTTTCTTGCCGGATCTGTTTTTGAGTGCAATCTTATTGTGTGGTCATCGTGACTCAAGAGAACACCAAGTTATATGATTTCTCAAATACCAACAACAATGATTTTATTGGCATTCCGCTTGCTCCTCCTGCCGCTAGTGCGGAGTCTTGTGATATTAATACTGCTTTGTGGAATCTCGTTATGAAAGATCAATTTTCGGGTACTCCTAATGAGGATGCCGTGTCCCATCTTAATACCATCGTGGAATTATGCGATATGCAAAATAAAAAAGATGTGGACAATGCTGTTGTGAAGATGAAATTATTTTCGTTTTCTTTGCGTGATTCTGCAAAAATTTGGTTCTCATCTTTGCCTCGCAATAGTATCGATTCTTGGAAAAGTGCAAATATGCTTTTATCACTAAGTATTTTCCGCCCACAAAAATTATTTCCCTTAGAACCCAGATCATGAATTTCAAGCAACTTGAACATGAGCATATTGCACAATCTTAGGAAAGGATGAAAATGATGCTAAGGAATTGCCCAACTCATGGGTTAAATCTTTGGATGATCATACAAAACTTTTATTGTAACATCCCAAATTTTCAATTTGGAATGTTATACAATAGATCATCAATGCATATCATATTTTTATTTTTGCTTCTGGCTTGATCCTAGAAATTCTAAGCAACTCAAGGACCCTCGGAGAGAGTTGGGGATTTCGTTATTTTCATATTTGAGTTTTCTCAAATTTTGAAAATAGGATCATTTGATTTTATTTATATTATCTTCAATTATTTCTATTTCAAAAATATGAGAGAGGGAATAAAATGACTTCCCCAAAATAAAGAAATGTTGAGGATTTAATAGTAAAATCAAATAAGATTTTATTTTGGAGTTATTTGCTATTTTATTTGAATTTAGGAAAAATGCGCGTTTTCCAAAATTGCATTTAGGCCCCAAATAAATGTTCATCATGTTCGGCTTGATTTTAGAAGTCGGGCAAAATTTATTTCGGGATTTTTGGAGTCCGTTTATGATTCTTTTATTTGTTTTTCTGTGCATAATTATTAAAAAACGAAACCGACTTTGGGCCGTGTTCGGTCGGGACTCCTCCGGCCGGGCCTTTAAATAGCGCCGCCCCGAGCCCGTTTAGCCCAGCGGCCGCCGCCAGGACCCTAACCCTAGCCCGCCGCCGCCGTCGCGCGCCGCAGCCACCGGACCCCGCCACCGCGCCCCATGCCGCCCACGCCGCCCGCCGCCGCCGGACCCCGCCGCCGTCGCCGAGGTTGACCCCGCCGCCGCCGCCGGTTTTTCCTAGAAAACCGTTCGGTTTTCGCCGGTTTCGATCAGTTTTTAGATCCGTTTTTTAGATAGATCGGTTTTTTCGGTTTAGTTTATTTAGCAAGCGTTCGCTCGTTTGTTCGTTTTAGCGAACGCGTTCATCGTTTAGTTCCGTATAACAAACATTCGTTCGTTAATCTGTTCGTCGTTTTTCTTTTTCTTGGATTTTCCGCGATTATTTCTGATCACGATTCCTGATCCGATTTTCGTTCTAGTATAACTTTTCGCTCGTTTATCGGAATCAGGCAATTCAAGCGCCTGGAGTTTCGTCTCGAAACCCTCTTTCCATTTAACCAACTCAAACAAGTTTTTGCCTCTGTAAAATTTGACTTAGATCCAGATTAGTAAACGAAGCTTGTTTCTTTCGCCGTTTGACTTTCGTTGCTTCGTTCGATTTGATTCTTTTTGCAAACCAGAGTTCTTAAGTTGAATTTTCTGGTTAGATCTCTTATTTGAGTTTTACCCGTGCATTAGATGAGTACTGATTGTATGCTTGTTTGTCTGCGATAGAGTACCCGGAGTGCGCCGCTTGCTACTTCGAATTGCTAGGTTTCGCGGATCATCAGCAAGGCAAGTAACACTTTGATCATACCTCCCACTACCCAGTTTTTATTGCATTAGATCAATCCTCAAACATTGCATGATTAGGATCTGATTAAATTGTGGGTTGGGAAGTAGATGAGGTAGTACCTATTACCAGTTTTATTATCAAACCCTTGGGAGTTACTGCTACGTTGCTTATATTGCCATGCTATGCTAGTAGACGTGGATTGGGTGAGTGTATCCATGAAAGATGTGAGATTGTTATATTAATGGTTTATTTAAGGTGGCAACTTAAACACACATCTGGCTGGATTGAGGCACCTGGGTATTCCAGCGATTGCTTGTTTTTCTTTATTGATCGCCACCCAGGCTCAAAGGGATCATGAGATCAATCATACTAGAAACTTCCGTGTGCAGCCACAAGCTACTATGGGCTGTAGCATAGTTGACTAAGTCGTGCGAACTCTTACAGTGGTAGACTAGCAGATGTAAGGGAAAGTAGGTGTAACGGTCTACCCGTTCGTAAGGTGCTAGCGCTTCTAAAAGACTATGTCTCGGTCATCCGTTTCTCAAACACCATGTAGTGCGAGAATCCCAACGGAGGAGATCGAGTCTTGTGGGGAAAAGTGCGCAAACCTCTGGAGAGTGTATAAACTAATCATGATTAGGCGTGTCCCTGGTTATGGACATCTTGAGTATCTAGTACTTGGATTATCATGTGAATCTCATCATGTTACTCTAATTAATATTGTTGTTTTTTAAGTTGATGCTTAATTGGGATTGAGAGGGTGTCTACACTCTCAATGTTTAACAACTACCATGATAGTTAAATAAAATTTATTCCTTTGCAGTAGGGAAAAATTGGCTTTACACAAAACTGTAACCATAGAGCTTTCCACCAGCCAAATATGCATGTAGTCTAGCCTTATTCTTTCATTACTCTCTATGTGTTACATTGCTAGCATATTCCATGTGCTGACCCGTTTCGGGCTGCAACGTTCATGTTGTGGACTTTTCAGACGACGAGTAAGGTGCCTTTAGGTCGTGGTTCTATACTTAGTGATGCCGTTGGAGTTGATGGACTCACTTATCTTCCAAGCCTTCCGCTGTTAACGTCACTAGATGGCCTTAAACCATATTTATTGTAATAAGTTCTCTTTTGAGACATTCGATGTACTAAGTGTGTGATTGCTACTCTGTTATAAATCCATTTAAGTATTGTGCGTGTTAGCATTACTGATCCAGGGATGACACTGAAGTGCAGAGATCAGAATGTTTGAGGTCTGGTCACTACAAGATGGTATCAGAGCACACACTGACTGTAGGACACGACCACTAAGCTAAAGCCCTAGATCACTATTCACTCTACTCTTTTAGGATGGCGGATGCAAGGAACAAGTTCACGCAACCGGATGAAGATACACCCTTTGGACGCCACTTGAAGGAAGTCGCTAGATACCTGAACATCGGAGTACCAAGCTTCACCGGAACCTACGACGCCACTTTACCTGAAGAGGAGCGCTGGATGATTCAAGTTCAAGTTCCAGGAAGGACGTTCACGCCAGTCACTGAGCCCATAGAGTTTTCCTTTGATGCACCAACCTGGAGTCTAGGAAAAAGCATGGCAGCTCACATCGCCATGGGACGTATTGGAGAAGTTTACCACAATGATATGAAGGATACTATCTACCAGATTTGTGGGCGCTGAGATGAGCACTGGGAGATGATCAGCACCAAGAAGGATAGATCAATCGTAGCTTTCATCCACGAGTTAAACTAGCACATTCGACGTCAGGAGAACCAGATGTGCGCAAACATGATATATCTGAAGAAGGCGAGGACAAGAACCATGGAACTGGACGAAGAACTCAAGGCCACATGTGAAGATTACATGGAGGAAATCGAAGTATTAGTGGAGAAGAATTATGACCTGATCAAGAAGATCTAAATATTCATGGGAGACCCTACACTAGTAGAAGAAGACGAAGAACCCAAGGAGATTCGCCCGGAAGACTACATCATCATCGACGACACCGACTCGGACCCAGATGATAGCGATGATGACTATGTTGATGAAGCTAGAGCAGATATCATGGAGTCTGCAACCGAAGAATATTTCTAGTAGACCACCCCATCAGTAGTAGTATTTCCCCATGTAAATAGAGTAGTCCGAGCACTTTTGAGATAGTTAGACCGATTGTATGCCCTTTATTGATTGAATGAAGTGAATTGTTTGCCTTTGCCTCATGTGCATATGTGTAGTGTTTTCTCTCTAGACCTCTCTCTATTCTTAAATCTCATCTTTTCTAAACCCATCAGATGCCTCCGAGACGTGACCCCGGATTTACTTTCCCACCAGAGCTCACTCAGTTGATCGAGCAGCAGAATACATTGATGCGGTTGCTAGTCCAGAATCAGAATCAGTGGAACAACAACAACCCACCACCACCACCACCTGTTGAACACTTAACCCGTTTTCTTAGGTTGAATCCGCCGGTGTTCTCTAGTAGCACCGAGCCTATAGTAGCAGTTGATTGGCTCCGCAAGACAGCAAGGGAGTTGACCACGACAGGATGCACAGATGCGGAAAAGGTGAAATTTGCCGCACATCAGCTTGAAGGACCCGCAGCATCATGGTGGGAGAATTTCACAGCCACTTACCCTATCGACACTGTCACATGGGACCAGTTTCAGCAGGCTTTCCGTACTGCTCATGTTTTAGCAGGAGCTATGGCCATGAAGAAGCGTGAGTTTTGCAACTTACGCCAAGGAGGACGGACAGTTGGCCAGTATGTGGATGACTTTAGTAAGCTAGCACGTTATGCCCCAGATGATGTTGCTACGGATGCAGCCAAGCAGGAGAAGTTTCTGGAAGGACTGAATGATGAGTTGAGCATGCAGTTGATGGTAGCAAGCTTCAATAACTACCAGGAGTTGGTAGATCGTGCTCTTATGATTGAAGGGAAGCAACAGCAGATTGAGAACATAAGAGGAAGTATGGACAAGGGAAGTACAATTCTGGAGTGCAGCAGAAGCTGTGTTTTACCCCTAAACCGGGAGGACCTTTTCAGCATACCCATGGGGGAGGAAGCTCGCACAATCATAATGGTCCCAAGATTGGTAATGGGAATGGAGGAAGCAACGGCCAGAACCGTACCAACCCATCAACCCCAGCCAAGAGAGACATGAGCTAAGTCACTTGCTTTAAGTGTCAGAAGACCGGACATTATGCTAATGAATGTCCTGAATCCCAGAATGGAAATGGCAATGGAAGCTCGGGGAAGAAGTCGAACCCTTTCAATAGGGGACAAGTGAACCACGTTAACGTGGAGGAGGTTGAAGAGCAGCTGGATGCAGTAATTGGTAAGTTTTGGTTAAGTCTTTTACTACAATCGTTCTTTTTGATACTGGTGCATCGCATTCATACATCTCACGGGGATTTGTGGATAAGTATAACCTGCCCACCAAGGTTCTTACAACACCTATGCTAGTAAGCTCACCGGGAGCGGAGTATATGGCCAGTCGAGGGTGTTTTCAAGTGCCATTGAGTATAGGTAGGCATGTGTTTCCCTCGGATTTGATCATTTTGGAATCACAAGGTTTGGATGTAATTCTAGGTATGGATTGGTTGTCGATGTATGGAGGAAACATCGATTGCGCCAGTAAGTCGATTTTGCTTACCACCCCAGAGGGAAGAAAGATCAAGTATGTATCCCGACATGTGCCTAAGAGGACTCAAGTAAATTCCCTAACAGGAGTTGTACAGGAGGAAGTACCGGTGGTAAGGGATTTTCCTAATGTATTTCTAGAGGAGTTGCGAGGCATGCCACCGGATAGAGACATTGAGTTTTTTATTGAGCTTTTGCCAGGCACATGGCCAATATCTAAGAGACCATACAGGATTCCCACAAAGGATTTGGAGGAGATTAAGAAGCAGATTAAAGAGTTACTAGATAAATATTATATTCACCCAAGTTCTTCGACTTGGGGATCGCCAGTAATTCTAGTGGAAAAGAAGGATGGATCGTTAAGGATGGTTGTCGATTATCGAGGATTGAATGAAGTAACAATCAAGAACAAGTACCCACTACCGATGATCAATGATCTGTTTGATCGATTGCAAGGAGCCAAGATATTTTACAAGATCGATCTGCGATCAGGATACCATCAGTTGAAGATTCGAGAACAGGATATACCTAAGACGGCTTTTACCACCAGGTATGGGCTGTACGAATATACTGTTATGTCATTTGGTCTGACTAACGCACCTGCCTATTTTATGAACATGATGAACAAAGTGTTTATGGAGTTTTTGGATAAGTTCATCGTAGTGTCATTGATGATATTCTGGTTTACTCGAAGAATGAAGAGGAGCATAAGGAGCATTTGCGTTTGGTACTTGGGAAGCTTAGAGAACATCAGTTATATGCCAAGTTTAGCAAATGTGAGTTTTGGTTGAAGGAAGTTGGATTCCTCGGACACGTTATATCCGGAGAAGGCATAGCAGTAGATCCCACCAAGGTTAACACTGTGACAAATTGGGAAGCCCCAACAACAGTTGGAGAAATCCGGAGTTTTCTGGGACTTGCAGGATACTATTGGAGATTCATTGAAAATTTCTCGAAGATTGCGAAGCCTATGACAGAGTTGTTGAAGAAGGATACCAAGTTCATATGGACTGAGGAATGTGAGGCCAGTTTCCAAGAGTTGAAGAAACATTTGGTTACATCACCAGTGTTGATTTTGCCGGATTAGAACAAGGATTATGAGGTGTATTGCGACGCTTCACGTCGAGGACTTGGAGCTGTGCTTATGCAGGAGGGAAGAGTTGTTTCATATGCCTCACGACAGCTTAAGCCTCATGAGTTAAATTATGCCACACATGATTTGGAGTTAGCAGCTGTAGTACATGCATTAAAGACTTGGAGACATTTTCTCATTGGAAACCATTGTGAAGTGTACACGGATCACAAGAGTTTGAAGTACATTTTCACGCAGAAGGAGCTAAATCTCAGGCAAAGAAGATGGTTAGAGCTCATCAAGGATTATGACATGAGATTGCATTATCATCCTGGAAAGGATAACGTAGTAGCTGACGCATTGAGCCGTAAGAGCCATGTCAACACACTAATGTCGGGAGATTTACCGAAGGAATTAGCCGAGGACCTTCGTGAGTTATGTTTGGAGATAGTTCCGAGAGGCTATGTAGCAGCATTGGAGATTCAGTCTACTTTGATGGATAAGAGCAGAGAAGCTCAGAAGACTGACAAGGAGATTGCCTCTATAAAGAAGATGGGCAAAGGAAAAGTTAAAGGATTTCGTGAGGATGAGCACGATACCCTATGGTTCGAAGATCGTGTTTATGTGCCCAGTGACCCGGAGATCAGGAAGTTAATTCTGCAAGAGGCCCATGATTCACCATATTCGATTCATCCAGGAAATACCAAGATGTATTTGGATTTGAAGGATACTTTCTGGTGGACCGGAATGAAGAAGGATATTGCAGAGTATGTAGCAATTTGTGATGTATGTCAGAGAGTAAAGGCAGAGCATCAGAAGCCAGCAGGATTGTTACAGCCATTGCCGATACCCGAATGGAAGTGGGATAAGCTAGGCATGGATTTTATTACGGGATTGCCCAGAACTCGTTCAGGCTATGAGTCGATTTGGGTTGTAGTTGATCGTTTGACAAAGGTAGCTCATTTCATCCCAGTGAAGACTACCTACACCAGTGCTAAGTTGGCAAAGATATACATGACCAGGATAGTATGTCTGCATGGAGTTCCCAGGAGTATCAGATAGAGGAACCCAGTTTACCTCAAAGTTCTGGAATCAGTTGCACGAAACTTTGGGTACTAGGCTAGAGTTCAGTACAACTTTTCACCCGCAGACATATGGATAGACCGAGAGAGTCGATCATATTTTGGAGGATATGTTGAGAGCTTGCGCGCTAGATTACGGATCTAGTTGGGACGACAATTTTCCATATGCAGAGTTTTCTTACAACAACAGTTATCAATCCAGTTTGAAGATGGCCCCTTTCGAAGCCTTGTACAGAAGGAGGTGCAGGACCCCATTGTCGTGGGATGAAGTTGGAGACCGCCAGTTGTTTGGACCGGATTTCATTAAGGAGTCTGAATAGAAGGTGAAATTGATTCGCGATAGGCTCAAGGTAGCCCAGTCTAGGCAGAAGAGCTACACAGATTCTAAACGCAAGGAGATAGTTTACGAAGTTGGAGACCGGGTTTATCTTCGAGTATCTCCACTTCGAGGAGTTAAGAGCTTTGGAGTTAAGGGAAAGTTAGTGCCATGTTTTGTAGGACCATACAAGGTTTTGGAGCGTATGGGAGAAGTAGCCTACAAGTTAGAATTGCCCGAAGGATTGTCAGGAGTTCACGATGTATTCCACGTTTCCCAGTTGAAGAAGTGCCACGCAGAGATGGCTGATATACCGCTGAGAGATACAGTGCCGTTGGAAGCGATTCAGTTGGACACTTATTTGACCTATGAGGAGAAACCAGTCAAGATTCTTGAGTATGCCAGCCGAGTCACCCGCAGCAAGGTTATCAAGTTTTGCAAAGTTCAGAGGAGCCACCACACCGAGGATGAAGCCACCTGGGAGCGAGAGGAAGAACTGCTAAAGGACCACCCTCACCTATTTTCTAGCCAACCCGAATCTCGAGGGTGAGATTCATCTTAACGGGGTAGGTTTGTAACATCCCAAATTTTCAATTTGGAATGTTATACATTAGATCATCAATGCATATCATATTTTTATTTTTACTTCTGGCTTGATCCTAGAAATTCTACGCAACTCAAGGACCCTCAGAGAGAGTTGGGGATTTCGTTATTTTCATATTTGAGTTTTCTCAAATTTTGAAAATAGGATCATTTGATTTTATTTATTTTATCTTCAATTGTTTCTATTTCAAAAATATGAGAGAGGGAATAAAATGACTTTCCCAAAATAAAGAAATATTGAGGATTTAATAATAAAATCAAATAAGATTTTATTTTGGAGTTACTTGCTATTTTATTTGAATTTAGGAAAATTGTGCATTTTTCAAAATTGCATTTAGGCCCCAAATAAATGTTCATCCTGTTCGGCTTGATTTTAGAAGTCGGGGAAAATTTATTTCGGGGTTTTTGGAGTCCGTTTAGTATTTCTTTTATTTGTTTTTCTGTGCGTAATTATAAAAAAACGAAACCTTCTTAGGGCCGTGTTCGGCCGGGACTCCTCCGCCCGGGCCTTTAAATAGCGCCGCCCCGAGCCCGTTTAGCCCAGCCGCCGCCTCCAGGAATCCTATCCCTAGCCCGCCGCCGGACCCCGCCGCCGCGCCCCACGCCGCCCACGCCGCCCGCCGCCGCCGCCCCTCGCCACCGCCGCCGGAGCCGCCGGACCCCACCGCCGTCGCCGAGGTTGACCCCACCACGGCCGCCAGTTTTTCCTAGAAAACCATTCGGTTTTTGCCGGTTTTCGATCGGTTTTTTTAGATCCCTTTTTTTAGATAGATCTGTTTTTTTTCAGTTTAGTTTATTTAGCGAACGTTCGCTCGTTCGTTCGTTTTAACGAACGCGTTCATCGTTTAGTTCCAGATAAGGAACGTCCGTTCGTTAATCTGTTCGTCGTTTTTCTTTTTCTCGGATTTTCCGGGATTATTTCTGATCGCGATTCCTGATCCGATTTTCGTTCTAGTATAACTTTTCGCTCGTTTATCAGAATCAGGCGATTCAAGCGCCTGGAGTTTCATCTCGAAACCCTCTTTCCATTTAACCAACTCAAACAAGTTTTTGCCTCTGTAAAATTTGACTTAGATCCAGATTAGTAAATGAAGCTTGTTTCTTTCGCCGTTTGACTTTCGTTGCTTCATTCGATTTGATTCTTTTTGCAAACCGGAGTTCTTAAGTTGAATTTTCTGGATAGATCTCTTATTTGAGTTTTACCCGTGCATTAGATGAGTACTTATTGTATGCTTGTTTGTCTGCGATAGAGTACCCGGAGTGCGCCGCTTGCTACTTCGAATCGCTAGGTTTCGCGGATCATCAGCAAGGCAAGTAACACTTTGATCATACCTCCTACTACCCAGTTTTTGTTGCATTAGATCAATCCTCAAACATTGCATGATTAGGATTTGACTAAATTGTGGGTTGGGAAGTAGATGAGGTAGTACCTATTACCTGTTTTATTATCAGACCCTTGGGAGTTACTGCTACGTTGCTTATATTGCCATGCTATGCTAGTAGATGTGGATTGGGTGAGTGTATCCATGACAGATGTGAGATTGTTATATTAATGGTTTATTTAAGGTGGCAACCATAACACACATCTGGGTGGATTGAGGCACCTGGGTATTCCAGCGATTGCCTGTTTTTCTTTATGGACCGCCACCCAGGCTCAAAGGGATCATGAGATCAATCATACTAGAAACTTCCGTGTGCAGCCACAAGCTACTATGGGCTCTAGCATAGTTGACTAAGTCATGCGAACTCTTACAGTGGTAGACTAGTAGATGTAGGGGAAAGTAGGTGTAACGGTCTACCCGTTCGTAAGGTGCTAGCGCTTCTGAAAGACTATGTCTCGGTCATCCGTTTCTCAAACACCATGTAGTGCGAGAATCCCAATGGAGGAGATCGAGTCTTGTGGGAAAAGTGCGCAAACCTCTGCAAAGTGTATAAACTAATCATGATTAGCCGTGTCCCCGGTTATGGACATCTTGAGTATCTAGTACTTGGATTATCATGTGAATCTCATCATGTTACTCTAATTAATATTGTTGGTTTTTTTAAAAGTTGATGCTTAATTGGGATTGAGAGGGTGTCTACACTCTCAATGTTTAACAACTACCATGATAGTTAAATAAAATTTATTCCTTTGCAGTAGGGAAAAATTGGCTTTACGCAAAACTGTAACCATAGAGCTTTCCACCAGCCAAATATGCATGTAGTCTAGCCTTATTCTTTCATTACTCTCTATGTGTTACATTGCCAGCATATTCCATGTGCTGACCCGTTTCGGGCTACAACGTTCATGTTGTAGACTTTTCGGACAACGAGTAAGGTGCCTTTAGGTCGTGGTTCTATACTCAGTGATGCCGTTGGAGTTGAAGTACTCACTTGTCTTCCAAGCCTTCTGCTGTTATCGTCACTAGATGGCCTTAAGCCATATTTATTGTAATAAGTTCTCTTTTGAGACATTCGATGTACTAAGTGTGTGATTGCTACTCTGTTATAAATTCATTCAAGTACTGTACGTGTCAGCATTACTGATCCAGGGATGACACTGAAGTGTAGAGATCAGACTGTTTGAGGTCTGGTCGCTACATTTATGCAGGGTTGAATTTTGTTTCTCGTAATATTTTAGATTCCAGCGTGGGTGGAACTTTTATGGAAATTACTTTGGGTGAAGCCACTAAATTGCTTGATAATATTATGGCAAATTATTCGCAATGGCATAATGAAAGAGCTCCTACTAGTAAAAAAGTTAATTCGGTTGAAGAAATTTCTTATTTGAGTGAAAAAGTTGATGCTCTTGTGAAATTGGTTGCTAGTATAAGTTCTCCTATTGATTTTAATGATATGCATTTGTCTACTTTGATTGAGCAAAATAGTGATGCCATAGATGTGATTTTTATCTCTCGAAATAATTTCAACAACAATGCTTAGAGGTAATTTTAATCCTAGGCCTTTTCCTAGTAATTCCTTTAATAACTATGGTAATTCCAATGGAAATCAATCTTATAATAATAATAGGAACACCTCTGATCTTGAGAATAATATTAAAGAATTTATCAATACACAAAAAGTTTTAACACTTCCATAGAAGAAAAGTTGAGTAAGATTGATGATTTGTCTAGAAGTGTTGATAGAATTGCTCATGATGTGGAAAATCTCAAGATGAAATTTTTTGTGCCTAAAGTAGATGAATCAATTAAAGCTCTTTATGTTTCTATGGATGAAAGTAAGAAAAGAACTGCTATGCTTAGAGCTAAAAGAGAATTTTTAGAAAAAGCATTTTCTAGTGATTTCTTTCGAAAAAGTGATGAAGATCTTGAAATGATTGATGTTTCTTCTGTTGATTCCTTGGTTTGTAAAGTTAATATTGGTGAAAAGGGGAGTGGAGAAGAGTCAACTTTAGCTAGAAGGCGTCCCAATGATTCAGAGGGTGAAAATCTTGTTGAGAAAATTGATAAAAGTGGGTTTGGAGAGGTCAAAACTTTAGCTAGTGATGTGCCCATTCTTTTGTATTACAAAGGCTTTAATTATGATAGTTGCTCTTTGATTGGTTGTATTTCTTTGTTGCAATCCATGATAAATTCACCCCATGCTTATGAACAAAATAAAGCTTTTACGAAACATATTGTTGATGCTATGATGAATGCTTTAGAAGAAAAGTTAGAATTAGAAGTTTCAATTCCTAGAAAATTGCATGATGAATGGGAACCTACTATAAAAGTCAAGATTAAAAATTATGAGTGCTTTGCTTTGTGTGACTTGGGTACTAGTGTTTCTACTATTCCGAAATCTTTATGTGATGTGCTTGGTCTTACCGATATTGAATCGTGTTCTTTGAATTTGCACTTGGTGGATTCCACTATTAAAAAGCCTATGGGAAGAATTAATGATGTTCTTATTCTTGCAAATATAAATTATGTGCCCATAGATTTTATTGTTCTTGATATTGATCGCAATCCGTCTTGTCCAATTATTCTTGGTAGACCGTTTTTATGCACTATCAGTTCCGTGATTGACATGAAAGAAGGCAATATTAAGTTCCAATTTACTTTGAGGAAGCGTATGGAACACTTTCCTAGAACAAGAATTAGGCCACCATATGAATCGATCATGAGGGCATCTTATGGATCTCGAACCAAACATGACAAAACTTTTATCCTTACTTTATGCCTAGCTAAGGGCGTAAAACTATAATGCTTGTTGGGAGGCAACCCGATGAATAAAATTTACTTTTGCTTTTGTTTCCTGTTTTTGAGTGATAGCACAATTATGCTACTATTATGATTGTGTTTTTTATGTTTTAGTTAGTATTTGTGCCAAGTAAAGCCTTTAGGATCTTCTTGGGTGATAGTTGTTTGATCTTGCTTGAAAAAAATAGGAACTTTTGCACTCACAAAAATAATTCTCATTATTTACCAGAGAGCGATAAAATACCCATTCCACTTGCAGTAGATCAATATACAAATTTCTCAGGTCGTCTCAATTTTTCTGAATTTGTGGAGTTACAGAAGTATTCGAAATAGTCAGATTGCTACAGACTATTTTGTTTTGACAGATTCTGTTTTCTTTGCGCTGTGTGCTTATTTTGATGGCTCTATGGTTTTCTTTGATGAGTTTTTGCCATAGAAAAGTTCGAATAAAGTAGATATAATTCAAGAACAAAATATGAATTAGTTTGATACAACACTTATAGTAGTGATTTATTTTCTTATACTAACGGATCTCACGAAGGTATTGTTGAGTTTTGTGTGATTAAAGTTTTCAAGTTTTGGGTTATCTTACGATGGATGAAGGAATAAGGAGTAGAAGAGCCTAAGCTTGGGAATGCCCTGACATCCCAAGCTATTATCCAAAAATGAGCCACCAACTAAGCTTGGGGATGCCCCAGAATGGCATCCCCTCTTTCTTCTAACGACCATTGGTATTTTACTCGAAGCTATATTTTTATTCGTCACATACTATGTGTTTTTCTTGGAGCGTCTTGTATGATATGAGTCCTTGCTTGTTTTATTTTGTGTTTTCAGTCTTGACCCCTTGCTGGACACACCTATTTGGGAGAGCCAAAATTATGTCATGACTTGTTAGAATCGCTCTCTTTGCTTCACTTCAATTTTTATGAGCTATGGACTTGCTCTAGTGCTTCACTTATATCTTTTTGAGCATGGTGTGTGAGGGAGTCCTGGATTAGGGGGTGTCCGGATGGCCAAACTATACCTTCAGCCGGACTCTAGGACTATGAAGATACAAGATTGAAGATTTCGTCCCGTGTCCGGAAGGGACTTTCCTTGGCGTGGAAGGCAAGCTTGGCGATATGGATATTCAGATCTCCTACCATTGTAACTGACTCTATGTAACCCTAACCCTATCCGGTGTCTATATAAACTGGAGGGTTTTAGTCCGTAGGACAACATACACATCAACAATCATACCATAGGCTAGCTTCTAGGGTTTAGCCTCTCTGATCTCGTGGTAGATCAACTCTTGTAATACCCATACCATCAATATTAATCAAGCAGGACGTAGGGTTTTACCTCCATCGAGAGGGCCCGAACCTGGGTAAAACTTCGTGTCCCCTGCCTCCTGTTACCATCCGGCCTAGACGCACAGTTCGGGACCCCCTACACGAGATCCGTTGGTTTTGACACCGACATTGGTGCTTTCATTGAGAGTTCCTCTATGCCGTCACCATCAAGCCCGATGGCTCCTACAATCTTCAACAGCGATGCAGTCCAGGGTGAGAGCTTCCTCCCTAGACAGATCTTCGTCTTCGGCGGCTTCGCACTGCAGGCCAATTCGCTTGGCCATTTGGAGCAGATCGAAAGCTACGCCCCTGGCCATCAGGTCAGATTCGGAAGTTTTAACTACATGGCTGACATCCGCGGGACTTGATCTTCGACGGATTCGAGCCACTGCCGAGCGCGCCGCACTATCCCGACGAGCATGATCTAGCTCTGCCACCGAACAGTGCCTTGGAGACCGCACCCGCATTGGCTCCGGTCCCTAATTCAGAGCCAACTACGCCGATCGAGGATGGGCGGTTGGACACCACCTCGGGGGCTGCGATCCCAACGGCGATTGAACCGAACACCAGCCCCGCACTCCGCGAGACTCATGACTCCAAGGAGCCGGACTCTTTTTCGGACTCCGAACCCTCCGCGCCCCGGCCTGTCGAATCCGACTGGGCGCCGATCATGGAGTTCACTGCCGCAGACATCTTTCAGCACTCGCCTTTTGGCGATATTCTGAAGTCACTGAAGTCTCTCTCTTTATCAGGAGAGCCCTGGCCGGACTACGGCCAGCGAGGTTGGGATTCGGACGATGAAGAAATTCAAAGCCCACCCACCACCCACTTTGTAGCCACTGTCGACGACTTAACCAACATGCTCGACTTCGACTACAAAGACATCGATGGTATGGACGCCGATGAAGGAGATAATGAAGAACCAGCGCCTACTAGGCCCTGGAAAGCCACCTCGTCGTATGCCATATACATGGTGGACACCCCAAAAGAGGGAGATGGCGATGGAACAGCGGAGGATGACCCCTCCAAGAAACATCCTAAGCGCCGACGTCAGCGGCGCCGCTCAAAATCCCGCCAAAAAAACATGGTGATTCCAGCACGGGAGATAATAACACTCCGGAAAGCACCGAAGAAAACCCCCTCCAGCAAGATTTAGCACAGGAGGATGGAGAAACCAGCCCTCATGAGAGAGCGGCAGACAGAGAGGTCGAGGATGATAATTATATGCCTCCCTCCAAAGACGAGGCAAGCCTCGACGACGACGAATTCGTCGTGCCAGAGGATCCCGCCGAGCAAGAGTGTTTTCAACGCAGGCTTATGGCCATGGCAAGAAGCCTCAAGAAAATACAGCAACAGCTCAGAGCTGATCAAGATTTGCTAGTTGACAGATGGACTGAAGTCCTTGCGGCCGAAGAGCATAAACTCGAACGCCCCTCCAAGAACTACCCAAAGCGTAGGTTGCTACCCCAATTAGAGGAGGAAGCACTCGATGCGGCCGACCGGCCACCTCGTGGCCGCGACAGAGAGGCCTCTCGGCCCTCCACTCAAGCCGCACCCCGTACCAAGGTACGGGACTATGCGCCGGACTTACGAGATATGTTAGAGGACAAGGCTAAACAAACAAGATCGATCTACAGATCGCGTGGGCGCTCCACGGCTCGAGACGGCATCCGTCACGCTGGCCACAAATTCGGCAGGGCTGAACACAATAGACAAGGCTCACTGGAGCTACGTCAGGATATAGCCCAGTACAGAGGCGCCGCACACCCACTCTGCTTCACAGACGAAATAATGGATCATCAAATCCCCGAGGGTTTCAAACCCGTAAACATCGAATCATATGATGGCACAACAGATCCTGCGGTATGGATTGAGGATTATCTCCTTCATATCCATATGGCCCGCGGCGATGATTTCCACGCCATCAAATACCTCCCACTCAAGCTTAAAGGACCATCTTGGCATTAGCTTAACAGCTTGCCAACAGGATCAATCAGTTGTTGGGAGGACCTGGAAGCCGCATTCCTCGACAATATCCAGGGCACTTATGTGCGAACCCCAGACGCCGATGACCTAAGCCACGTAATTCAGCAGCCAGATGAATCGGTCAGGCAATTCTGGACACGGTTCTTAACAAAGAAAAATCAAATAGTCGACTGTCCGGACGCTGAGGCCCTAGCAGCCTTCAAGCACAATATCCGCGACGAGTGGCTAGCCCGGCACCTTGGACAGGAAAAGCCAAAATCTATGGCAGCACTCATGGCACTCATGACCCGCTTTTGCGCGGGAGAAGACAGCTGGCTTGCTCGTAGCAACAATATAACCAAAAACCCTGGTAATTTGGACACCAGGGACAGTGGTGGCAGGTCGCGTCGAACCAAGCAGAAGCGCCGCATTAACGGCGACAATGCTTAGGATACAATAGTTAATGCCGGATTCAGAGGCTCTAAATCTGGTCAGCGGAAGAAGCCATTCAAAAAGAATCCTAGGGGCCCGTCCAGTTTGGACCGAATACTCGACCGCTTATGCCAGATACATGGCACCCGCGAAAAGCCGGCCAATCACACCAACAGGGATTGTTGGGTGTTCAAGCAGGCAGGCAAGCTAAACACCGAAAGCGAAGACAAGGGGCTGCATAGCGATGACGACGAGGAGCCCCGGCCGCCGAACAACAGGGGACAGAAGGGTTTTCCCCCGCAAGTGCGGACGGTGAACATGATATACGCAACCCACATCCCCAAGAGGGAGCGGAAGCACGCGTTAAGGGACGTATACGCGATAGAGCCAGTCGCCCCAAAGTTCAACCCATGGTCCTCCTGCCCGATCACCTTTGATCGAAGGGACCACCCCACTAGCACCCGTCACAGCGGCTTCGCCGCATTGGTTCTAGACCCAATTATTGACGGATTTCATCTCACTAGAGTCCTTATGGACGGCGGCAGCAGCCTGAACCTGCTTTACCAGGATACAGTGCGGAAAATGGGCATAGATCCCTCGAGGATTAAGCCCACCAAAACGACCTTTAAAGGCGTAATACCAGGTGTAGAGGCCAACTGTACAGGCTCAGTCACACTTGAAGTGGTCTTCGGATCTCTGGATAATTTCCGAAGCGAGGAGTTAATCTTCGACATAGTCCCGTTTCGCAGTGGTTATCACGCACTGCTCGGGCGAACCGCATTCGCTAAGTTCAATGCGGTACCGCATTACGCATACCTTAAGCTCAAGATGCCAGGCCCTCGAGGAGTAATTACGGTCAATGGAAACACCGAACGCTCCCTCCGAACGGAGGAGCACACGGCGGCCCTTGCGGCGGAAGTTCAAAGCAGCCTCTTTAGGCAGTTCTCCAGTCCGGCCACTAAACGACCGGACACCGTCAAGCGCGCCCGGAGTAACCTACAACAAGACCGCCTGGCACGATCCGAGCAGGCGTAGCAATGCGGCCCCAACCCCAACCCTCGCAAAAAGGCGACGCCAGTACTTCGCGTACATAACTACGCTCTAGAGATACCATGGGCACAGGGGGAGGGGCACCACCATGGCACGCCCGAAACACGGCTTAAACCGCACCAGGGGCTGTCGATTTTTTAAATTTTCTCTTACTTTCAAGACTCCACTCTTCGGAAGGCCTGTTCGGCAGTTCAGTTGCCGCACAAACGATGCAAGAACCAGGGAAGCAACCAAGCCACGCCGCATTACGGAACTCCCAGGTGGTCTCTATCACGAGCAGTATACCTGTTTCACACATTATTCCGCAGCTTGCCCCTGGAGCGGACATGTTACATAGTCCAACCTTTTGCTTATCGCATTATTTGTATCGTTCTGCTTTGATCGCAGCTCTTTTTAATAAACAATGCATAGCTTTTGTCTATTTTTGCATTACCTTTTTTATATATTTATATATGTTCCTTAACGACATGTTGCACCCATACACTTTGGTACGGCCAAAATACGCCAGGGGCTTCCGTACCCCTCAACATGGTGTGAGAAGTCCGAACACTTTAACAAGTACGGCACCCCGAACTTATAGCATTATATGCATCGGCTCCGAATCATGTCTTGGGTCAATAGTTGGGTTTGCCCGGCTCCTATGTTTTGGTGCCTTACGTTCCGCTATATCGGCTAAGGTAGCACTAGGAGAACCACTGCGATTGTGCCCCGGTTGAGCTGGGTCGAGCACCTCAGTGGAGAAAGCTAAAACTGACCGTCATGATGAGGCGAGAGCTGGTCGCTGTTCGAGAGGTTTTTTCGAGTCCCTAAAGACTTATGCCGCTTAGGGCGAGGAGCCGGCTCTGTCCGGCCAAGGCGTGGATAGCGCCCCGAACTCGGTCTTCCGAATACTAGGGGCTTCGCCGAAATTTAAAATTATAGAATTCTATGGCTAAGTGAGAGTGTTCACGCATTATAGTCCGATTGCCTCGTTCGTCGGGCTGAGCGCCTCCCTCGAAGGACCCAAATATGGGAAAAAGAGCGCCCAGGTTTATCCCCGAACACCCCAGCACTAGCGGCAAGGGGGCAGAAGCCGACGACTCGCCATCTCTCAGTATTGATAAACAGCTGCACATAAGGTAATATTTTAAATTCAAACAGCATTGCTTAAGCGCATATGAACAAGTTTTCAGCGCACAGGACAAAACGAGCGAGTTTTACTCAAAAATTACATCCGTAGAACATTCCTCCGCCACAAGGCGGGCACCCTTCAGAACATCCTTATAATAATTTTCGGGCTTACGATGCTCTTTCCCCGGCGGTGGCCCGTCCTTCACAAGCTTCTCAGCATCCAGCTTGCCCCAGTGCACCTTCGCACGGGCAAGGGCCCTACGGGCACCTTCAATGCAGACGGAGCGCTTGATGACTTCGAGCCTTGGACAGGCCTCCACCAGCCGCCGCACCAGCCCGAAATAGCTCCCAGGCTGAGCCTCTCCAGGCCACAGCCGAACTATGAGGCCCTTCATGGCCTGTTCGGCCGCCTTGTGGAGCTCGACCAGTTGCTTCAACTGGTCGCTCAGGGGCACGGGGTGTCCGGCCTCAGCGTACTGAGACCAGAACACCTTCTCCGTCGAGCTGCCCTCCTCGGCTCGATAGAATGCGGCGGCATCAGATACACTCCGGGGAAGGTCTGCGAACACGCCTGGAGAACTCCGGATTCGGGTAAGTAACAAGTAACTCACGCTTATGTGTTTACTTTGCATAAAGAATGCCTTACCCGCCGCTATCTTCTTCACCTCATCCAACTCCTGGAGGGTCTTCTGGGATTCGGCCTTGGCAGACTTGGCACTTTCAGTAGCCGCCGCGAGCTCGGACGCTCGCGTCCTTGAGTCACGCTCCAAACTCTCATGTTTTTCCATGAGAGCCTGGAGCTCTTGCCGCACCTTGCCAACCTCGGCCTCATACTTTTCTCGCTCAACGCGCTCCGCGGCCGACCTATTCTCGGCCTCGAGCAGCGCTTGCTTCAGGGTCGCCACCTCAGACGTGGCCCCTACAATAGCCACGATAATCCTGTCATTTTTTGCAATTGCACCTTTTTATATATACATATATTTAATTTAAACAAGGTATTTCTTACCTTCATTGTCCTCGAGCTGCTTCTTGGCACGTCTGAGCTCTTGCTCGGACCGCTCGAGGTTCTGCTTTAGCACGTCCACTTCCGCAGTCAGTGCGGCGGACGCCAGCAGGGAAGCCTGCACACACATATTGACTCTTTTTAGACTCCTGCGATTTTTATTTGATCCTCTATTCGGCTTTTCTTTCCGAATGCCAAACAGAGCATCAGGGGCTACTGTCTATGCGATAATGTTATTCACACATTCTTTACTTACCTCAAAGCCTGTTAAAAGGCTTGTACAAGCTTCAGTCAGTCCGCTCTTGGCAGACTGAACCTTCTGGATCACCGCACTCATAATAGTGTGGTGCCCCTCGTCGATGGAGGTGCCTTGGAGCGCCTCCAACATATTGTCCGGCGCCTCCGGTTGGACGGAGGTCATCAGCACGGTGGGCCTGCTCCTCTTGGAGGGGGTCCCGCCGGACTCTGGAACCTTTGAAGGTTCCGGAGCGGTGTTCGGCCTAGGGCCGGACTTGGAGCCCTGGGGGGTTTCGTCCCCTTTACTCCTGGAGTCCGGGAGGTCGCCTTGCGGCGCCTCCAGGACCACATCCTCCCGGATTGGACCCTGTTGGGACAACACTTCAGTGTCGTCCGTAGGGCGGGGGGAGGAAGCCGTCGGCAGCAAGTTCATGTCCGACGAGTCCAGTGAGCCGCTCGACGACGCGTCGAGCCGGTCTTTGGGTGGGCTGCATAAACATATTCGACATAAGGGAAAGCTGTGCAATAAACAAATACTATGAAATCACTCCGGTATCCGGATACTTACGATTTCGCCAGGGGCTTGGCCCTGGGCGGCCACTCTTCTTCGCTGTCATCAGCGTTGGTGGAGTAGTCCGGAGGAGGGGTTCTCCCTCTCTTGGACCCCTCGGCCTCCCCAGTTGGGGCGACCTTCCTTTTCTTCCCTTCCCCCGCTGGAGGGGGAGGGGTCTCTTCTTCCTCCTCCTCATCTTCGTGGGAGGAGTGCGCCTCGGAACCGTCGGATGATGGATCTGACGCCTCCTGGCGCCGGGCACTCTTTCGAGCCCCCACGGCCTTTTTCGCGGCCTTCTTCTCCGGCACCACATAGGGTGCCAGAACCAGCAGTTTCGCCAAGAGGGCGTCCGCTGGGCCTTCGGGCGAATGAGCCGGACAATTGATCTGTCCGGACTTCGCCTGCCAATCCTGTCAAAGGTAAGGGAGCTTAGATCCCGCACAGAGTTGAACTATGAAAAACTAGTGCCCTGTAAAAGGTACAAAAAACTTACCGCACTAGCGTGACGTTGCGCGCTGTATCCGCGATCCTCGGTAGCAGATGCGGGAGCCTCGGCGCCTTTGAAAAGCCCCATCCAGGCATCTTCGTACGTCGTGTCGAAGAGCCTACTCAGAGTTTGGTGCCGCGCTGGATCAAACTCCCACAGGTTGAAAGCCTGTTGTTGACACGGGAGGATCAGGAGGATGAGCATAACCCGGACTACGTTGACAAGCCTGAGTTGCTTGTTCACCAGGGATTGGATGCATGTTTGTAGTCCGGTCACCTTCTTTTGCCTGCCCCATGACAGGCCCGTCTCTTTCCAAGACGTGAGCCGCGTTGGGGGGCCGGACCGGAACTCGGGGGCTGCGACCTACTTAGGGTCGCGCGGCTCGGTGATGTAGAACCACCCCGATTGCCACCCCTTCAGGGTCTCCACAAAGGAGCCCTCGAGCCATAGGACGTTGGCCATCTTGCCAACCATGGCTCCGCCGCACTCCGCCTGGCTGCCGCGCACCACCTTCGGCTTGACGTTGAAAGTCTTAAGCCATAGGCCGAAATGGGGGCGGATGCGGAGGAAAGCCTCACACACGACGATAAACGCCGAGATGTTGAGGACAAAATTCAGGGCCAGATCGTGGAAATCCAGGCCGTAGTAGAACATGAGCCCCCGGACAAATGGATGCAGAGGGAAGCCCAGCCATGGAGGAAATGGGGGAGGAATACCACCCTCTCATGGGGCTTGTGAGTGGGGATGAGCTGCCCCATTTCGGGAAGCTGGTGCGCGATGTCGCTAGCCAGATATCTGGCCTTCCTCAGCTTTTTGATGTGTCCCTCCGTGACGGAGGAGACCATCCACTTGCCTCCCGCTCCGGACATGGCTGGAGAAGGTTGAGGTCAGGAGTGCGGACTTGGGCGCTGGAGCTCGAGTGCATGAGAATGGGTAGGTGAAGGAGGAAGAAGGGTAGGTGAAAAGGTGGATCCTTATCCCCTTATATGGGTGGACACAACTACATGTCCCAACCATCCTGGTAAAACTCGCTTATCTCCCAAGCGCCATAATCAAAGGCGCGGTTGGGTTAACCACACCCGTATTGATGAGAATCCCGAAATAAGGGGACACGATCTCTTCTTTAACAAGATGTGCCAAGGAAACCGCCTCGCATAACGCGCTGAGATGGGACAGTAAAACGGTTCGAATAAAAGCTTGGCCGTGGTGCGATGTCACACTACGAAATACGTCAGTAGATTTGATTTGTGTAAATATTATTCTCTTTATGGCAATATGTGGAAAAACTTATTTTGCAGAGGCGGACACTACCTTTGTGTTCAAAATCTTCTATGAAGTACTTTGAGGAGGAACCCGCCTTGCAATGCCGAAGACAATTTGCGTGCCGGACTCATCGTCATTGAAGCCTGGTTCAGGGGCTACTGAGGGAGTCCTGGATTAGGGGGTGTCCGGATGGCCGAACTATACCTTCAGCCGGACTCCAGGACTATGAAGATACAAGATTGAAGACTTCGTCCTGTGTCTGGAAGGGACTTTCCTTGGCATGGAAGGAAAGCTTGGCGATACGGATATTCAGATGTCCTACCATTGTAACCGACTCTATGTAACCCTAACCCTATCTGGTGTCTATATAAACCAGAGGGTTTTAGTCCGTAGGACAACATACACATCAACAATCATACCATAGGCTAGCTTCTAGGGTTTAGCCTCTCTGATCTCGTGGTAGATCAACTCTTGTAATACCCATACCATCAATATTAATCAAGCAGGACGTAGGGTTTTACCTCCATCGAGAGGGTCCGAACCTGGGTAAAACTTTGTGTCCCCTGCGTCATGTTACCATCCGGCCTAGACGCACAGTTCGGGACCCCCTACCCGAGATACACCGGTTTTGACACCGACAGTGTGCTTTAGTATTTTTGAAGAAATGCTCTCTTGCTTCACTTAGATTTATTTGAGAGTTAGTAAATTTTTTAAGAAATTCTCTCATGCTTCACTTAAATTAGTTTGAGAGAAATAAATATTATGCTCATGATCTTCACTTATATTTGTTTGAGCTTATGAAAACCAACACATGAAAATTAGTCCCAAAGTGATGGATATCAAAGAAGGATATAATAAAAACTTTCATGAAGATCATTGGACAAAATAAACTTTATTCTTAGTAATAGTTTTGAGATATGATGATGTGATATGTGAGTCATCTTGATGAGTAATTATGCTTTAGTAAGAATATTGGTGTTAAGGTTTGTGATTCCCTATGCAAGCACGAAAGTCAATAGTCATGCAATGAAATTATATCCTACTTATGGTGCATTATTAGGTGTTAATTATGCTTAATTCTCACTTATGAGATTATCCGTTTCTTGGTTGGTCGCTTCTCAATCTTTTGGTAGCCTTCATTTTGCACTAAGTATGATCTCTACTTGTGCATCCAAAAACCTTTAAACCAGTTTTGCCACATGAGTCCAGTATATCTACCTATATGCGGTATTCTTTTGTCGTTCTAAGCAAATTTGCATGTGCCATCTCTAATTTTCAAAATAAACTTCTCTTTTGTGTGTTCGTTTCGCTCGCGGAGCGGTGAGGGGTGGCTAAATTTTCCATGCTAGATGTGTTATTCTCACGATGTGTGTTTAGTCACTTGTCATTGCACAAGAGTAAGGCAAAGTTATTAGGGATGCCTAGTCCTGAAATGAAAAAATGAATTTACTTTATGTTGTCAAATAATAAGTTCCTTGGAAGTGTTGGTATGGAGGGCAACCGTGGATACGGCTAGCCATTGAAAGTGAATGTATGGTGGGAAAAGGAATAAACTTTATTTTATGTTGGGGAACTGCCTATGATATATCTAAGCATGGAAATTATTGGGAACTCTAAGTCATTTTCATTGGTGGGATGGATACACCTCCCAAAATGTTTTTATCTCTAAGTTATTCGCTTTGAGCTCTGGCACCTCTACAAATCCCTACTTCCCTCTGCGAAGGGCCTTTCTTTTACTTTATGAAATCTTTATTTTTAAATTTGAGTCTCCATATTCTCTTAGAAAAGCACCAACTAGGAGGCAATATGATCGTACTTGAGTATTGTGTGTAGCTAATATGCGAGTGTGTTTCATGATTGGGTCAATGGTTGAGCATGATGGGTTAGGGATAACTTATTTTAGAGTTGATATTTTGAAAGACATGGTTGCTTGTTGATATACTTGAGTATTTAAATTATCATGTCAAAACTAGACTATTGATTTGAACAATATAAAAGTCCAAACGTCCATGCTATAAAGAAAAGAATATGATATGACATGTTAGGCAGCATTCCACATCAAAAATTATGTTTTTATCACTTCCCTACTCGAGGACGAGTAGGAGTTAAGCTTGGGGATGCTGATATGTCTCCAACGTATCTATAATTTTTGATTGTTCCATGTTGTTATATTATCAATCTTGGATGTTTTATAATCATTTTATAGTCATTTTATATCATTTTTTGGTACTAACCTATTGACATAGTGCTAAGTGCCAGTTGCTGTTTTTTCGATGTTTTTTACATCACAGAAAATCAATACCAAATGGAGTCCAAATGCAACGAAACTTTATGGAGATTTTTATGGACCGGAAGGAACATAATGGGCCCTGGCTGTGCCTGGCGGGTGCCCCGAGGGGAGCACAACCCACCAGGGCATGCCAGGAGGCCCAGGCGTGCCCTGGTGTGTTGTGCCCACCTCGGGTGCCCCCCGAACTGCCCCTTTGCTCTATAAATACCCCAATATTCCAAAAACCCTAGGGGATTTGATGAAATATTCATCCAGCCGCCGCAGAGTCCAGAACCACCAGATCCAATCTAGACACCATCTCGGATGGGGTTCACCACCTCCATTGGTGCCTCTCCCATGATGCGTGAGTAGTTCATTGTAGACCTCCAGGTCTGTAGTTAGTAGCTAGACGGCTTCATCTCTCTCTCTTGATTATCAATAAAATGGTCTCTTGGAGATCCATATGACGTAACTCTTTTGCGGTGTGTTTGTTGAGATCCGATGAACTTTGAGTTTATGATCAGATCTATCTCTTTTTATATCCATGAAAGTATTTGAGTTTGTTTGATCTCTTTTATGCATGATTGCTTATAGCCTCATATTTCTTCTCTGATATTTGGGTTTTGTTTGGCCAATTTGATCTATTTATCTTGAAATGGGAAGAGGTGCTTTGTAGTGGGTTCGATCTTACGGTGCTTGATCCCAGTGACAGAAAATGATCCATTAATAAGGTTGATAAGGTCTTATTAACAACCACTTTCTATTATCATGAAATCGAAGAACTTTCGTAGATCACTAAGTTACCTCAATGGGGATATGAATGTCCCCAACAATAAGCATTTCATATTTATTTTTGACAGTAGGTAGAGGTACTTGAAAACTTCCAACAGTGATTGTCGGAGATTTTTCAATAACATTAATACCATTCACTTGGAATTGTTTCTTCGGAAAGTGCACCGTATGCTCATTACCATTAATATGAAAAGTGACCTTGTTTTTATTGCAATCAATAACAGCCCCTGCAGTATTCAAGAAGGGTCTACCAAGGATAATCGACATGTGGTCGTCCTCGGGCATCTCAAGTATAACAAACTCAGTCAAAATAGTAACATTAGCAACAACAACGGGAACATCCTCACAAATACAGATAGTTATGGCAGTTGATTTGTTAGCCATTTGCAAAGATATTTCAGTAGGTGTGAGTTTATTCAAATCAAGTCTTTTATATAAAGAGGAAGGCATAACACTAACACCGGCTCCTAAATCACACGAAGCAGTTTTCACATAATTCTTTTTGATAGAGCAATGTATAGTTGGTATTGCCGGATCTCCAAGTTTTTTAGGTACTCCATCCTTAAAAGTATAATTAGCAAGCATGGTGGAGATTTTAGCTTCCGGTATTTTCCTCTTATTTGTGATGATGTCTTTCATATACTTTGCATAGGGAGGCATTTTCAAGATATCAGTCAAGCAAGTACGCAAAAAGACTGGCCTCAGAATTTCAGCAAAGCGTTCAAATTCTTCTTCATCATTCTTTTTAGTTGACTTAGTCGGAAAAGGCATAGGTTTTTGAACCCATGGTTCTCTTTCTTTACCGTGTTTTCCAGCAATGAAGTCCCTTTTATCATACCTTTTATTCTTAGGTTGTGGGTTATCAAGATGAACAGGTGGTTCTATCTCAACATCATTGTGTGGTTCTTTATTATTTGGTTGAGAGTCTTCATGAACATCAACATTATCTTTTTCATTATCACTAGGTGAATGTTCATTACCAGATTGAGTTTCAGCATCTGAGATAGAAACTTCATTATCAGGAGGTTTCTCTATTTTAGGTTTCCTAGGAGCATGTGAAGTCCTATCATTTTTCTTCTTCCTTTTCTTTTTAGAAGAACTAGGTGCACTAGTGTTAGCTCTTTGTGAATCCTGTTCAATTCTTTTTGGGTGTCCCTCAGGATAGAGTGGTTCCTGAGTCATTTTACCTCCTCTAGTTGCAACTCTAACAACAAAGTCATGCATATTATTATTCATTTCATCAAGCAATTCTCTTTGAGATTTAGCAACTTGTTCTAACTGAGTTTCAACCATAGAAGCATGCTTTCCAACACCTCTAACATCATTTGATATTCTAAATAACAAGTCACTCAAGCGAGCGATCATATCAGAATTGTATTTCAATTGTTTCATAACATTTGCATTGAAGGCATTGGCTAGGATTCATATTGTGGGGATTTTCATTATCATTGAATTTCATTAGAGAATTTACCTCTACCACCTTAGGTAGCGGTGGTGTATTAAGCCCATGTATTTCTTCAATAGGAGGTAAATTTTAGGGACATTTACATCTATGCCCCTAATTTGCGCCCACTCTCAGATTTACCCCTAATTTCAAAGCCTTCTCAAATTTGCCCCTCCGCTGTTAGGTGCACTTACAGAAATACCCTTCTGTGCCATTACCGTCCGGTCAAAGCATGTCAAAGTCGGTCAAAGGGCTTTCACTGTCCTGAAAAAATAGGAAAAAAATTCTAAACAATCTGAAAATTTGTGGGATCAAAGATACTCAGGTACGCAAGGTGCGTGCAAAGTTTCGTGCTGTTTGTACATTCTAGGAGCTCGCATCAGACGAAAAACAATAAATATGTACGCTTGTGAACAATAAATTCAAAAAAATAGCAAGAAAATTCCAAAAAATATGAAATTTTTTGGCATCAAAGAGTCTCGGGTCTGCAAGCTATGTGCAATTTTTTGTTGTGTTTGGACATTGGAGGGGCTTGTGGAGAAAAAACAAAATTTGGCTCGGGAAAAAACTTGGGAAAAAATAACTATTTTGTTTTTTCTTGCTAGAGCTCCTCGCATGTCATTTGATCACAAAAACTTGCAAGCACCTTGTGCACCCAAGCCACTTTGATGCCAAAAAATTTCATATTTTTTAAAATTTTCTTGCTATTTTATTTCAAATTTATTGTTCACAAGCGTGCAAATTAACTGTTTTTCCTCGCCACGAGCTCCTGGAATGTCCAAATAGCACGAAAATTTGCGCACACCTTGGGCACATGAGTATCTTTGATCTCACAAAATTTTAGATTTTTTTGCTATTTTTTCAGAACGGTCAAACCTGTTTGACCGGACGGTAATGGTGCAGAAGGGCATTTCTATAAGGGTACCTAACGGCGGAGGGGCAAATTTGAGCAGGCTTTCAAATTAGGGGTATATCTGATTAGGTGGTTCAAGTTAGGGACAAAAATGCAAATGGCCCAAATTTTTAACATCTTCAGCTTTAATACCTTTTTCCTTCATAGATTTCTTTGCCTCTTGCATATCTTCAGGACTGAGATATAATATACCCCCCTTCTTCGGAGTGGGTTTAGGCGGTGGTTCAGGAAGAGTCCAATCATCATAATTTCAATATGTTATTCAATAATTCCTCAGCTTGCCCAATAGTTTGTTCCCTGAAAACACAACCAGCACAACTATCTAGGAAGTCCCTAGAAGCATCGGTTAGTCCAGTATAAAAGATATCAAGTATTTCATTTTTATTAAGAGGATGATCAGGCAAAGCATTAAGTAATTGGCAAAGCCTCCCCCAAGCTTGTGGGAGACTCTCTTCTTTAATTTGCACAAAGTTAAATATTTCCTGCAAGGCAGCTTCTTTCTTATGAGCGGGGAAATATTTTTCAGAGAAGTAATAAATCATATCTTGGGGACTACGCACACAGCCAGGAGCAAGAGTATTGTACCAAGATTTAGCATCACCCTTTAATGAGAACGGAAATAGTTTGAGAATACAGTAATAACGAGTTTTCTCATCATTAGTAAAAAGGGTGGCTATGTCGTTCAACTTAGTAAGATGTGACACAACAGTTTCAGTTTCATAACCATAGAAAGGATCAGATTCAACCAAAGTAATTAACTCTGGGTCGACAGAGAATTCATAATCCTTATCATCAATAAAGATAGGTGAAGTGGCAAACTTAGGATCACATTTCATTCTAGCATTCAGAGATATTTCTTTATACTTGCATAATAATTTCTCAAGATCATCTCTATCTCTGCAAGCAAGAATATCCACTAGAAAAAATACACTTCCATGATGATACGTGTTTGTCACAGTAGGTCACGCTTTCTGTCATGCATGTACATCTATGACAAATTTATGACGGAATGAAGATAGTCATACATGTGCTGTCGTAGAAGTTTTCCATGACATTACCAAAATTATCATCATAGAAGTGTCCACTTCTATGACGATAAATCGTGCGTCATAGAAGTGCTTTGGTCAAGGGTGACCGACACGTGGCATCCACCGTAATGGGACGTCGTTAAGCTATCAGGTCCGGTTTTGGATCCGATAACCCGCTAGCAGCCACGACCTATGCCGATTTTCCACATGTAAAATTCTCATTGGCCGACAGAACCACGCGTCAGCTTCGCGTTGGCACATGTGTCACTCATCCAACGGTTGAGATGGGCCTATGATATGTTGACACGTGGACGGGCCAAAAAGTGGCCCATAAAGTTTAAATGGGCCGGCCCAACTAAAGGCCCAAAAGATTTAGCGGACCATAATGGGCCGGCCCAGCTAAAGGCTCACAAGATTTTGCAGACCATAATGGGCCGGCCCAGCTAAAGGCCCACAGTATTTAGCGGACCACAATGGGCCAGCCCAGTTGAAGGTGCACAAGATTTTGTAGACCATAATGGGTCGGCCCAGCTAAAGGCCCAACATTCTCAGTTAAGGCCCGTACGGCTAGTGTCAGATCGGCCCATCAATGGCCTGTCCTAAACTTGTCATCATCGCGGCCCATGGTCACTTCTGGCCCGTTAACAGTCCGCTAAGTATATGGACCGAATTACGGCCCGGTGTATTTCCGGCCTGTTAAAGGTCCTACTTCATTTGGGCCTATTTACAGGCCATTGAAACTTTCGACCCATAAACGACTGTGAAGGATTTGGGTCATATTCGGGCATGTCTGACATTCGGCCTGTTAGAGGCCCACTATAGATTTGGGCCACTTTCGACCTGTTGTGATTTTCGACCTGTTAAGTCGGACGAAATCCATGGGCCATATGTGGCCCAACGTCACATCGGACCCATTAACGACCCATAAAAAATGACGATAATCTAGCCCGACCGAACTTCCGGCCTGTTAAAGGCCCGTGTATTAGGTCGGCGCATTTACGGCCTATCCGAATTTCGGCCTATGAAAGATCGACATCGTAAATGGGCCACCATTTCGGCCTGCTAAAACCAGTGGGTTATTTGGCACAATCAGGGCCCAATCTCACTTTCGGTCTATTAAAGGCCCATGTTTTTTATGGGCTCGAGATATTTACACCTGTAAATGGCCTATTGTTAGTGAGGGCCCAAATTATGTTTAGGCCTGTTAAAGGCCCACTATGGGCACATGCCTACCAGAAAAATATGAAAGCTTATGCTGATTTAGGCCCAGATATTTTTAGTGGGCTACATGCAAATTTCGGCCCATAATCGCTTTTAGCCCAATTGGAATGGGCCCGACGAATGTTGGCATGTTGGGCTCCTACGAAGCTTTCGGCCGAATACATTACTAAGATAAACCTACACTATACAAAAATAGCATCGTAATTACTGCAGCCTTTGGCAGCATCAGAAATGTTGTATCACAACAAAATAAATTCCAACCATACAACAAAAGGCCTGTTGGCATAAAGTTTACAGTCCTTGCAGATAAAAACACCATCAGATGTATAGAAGCACAAATCATTTGACCTGAGTGCTAATGTTTCAGGCTGTAGAATCTGATGGAGCAGCAAGATCTCACCTTTTTTCCGCCATTGCTCTTGAACAATGAAGTGAATGTATGATAGTCTGGTTTCAAAACCATTCATATCTTGACGACATTTGTCAACCACTATTCTTGTTTCCAAAACGACGTCCATTAGGGATTGGACTTGTGTCTGGAGCACAGATATATCACTCTGTCTAGCAGGAAGATTTTGTTTAGTAGGCGATTTGGGCGAGGTTACCTTGACAACCAACCCAGAATTACACAGGAAGGTGCTTTTTGCACTGTTAGTTGAGAGATACCGACGCACTGTAGCAAGAGGTGACATTGTGCCTGTGGTAGCCTTGTCACCTTCAGGTGGTTGTGGCTGTTCAATCATTTGTTCCATAACTTCCTAAAAGTTTGAACTTGTAGATTAGTGTACCAGATAAGTTACTAATGAGACAAAAAAAACAAAGTAGGTTACACGTTTATACATAACTTATTTTGGTGAAATACTGTAACACATTAGCATGTATTGTAGTGCCAATGTACATAATAAAATCACTTTCAGAACATATGTCCATGTAGCATGCCTACTGTATTGTCTATTTCCTCACATTCGTTGACATCTAAGGATAAAGAGACATGGTTTAAAGTAGGATGAACATAATATGACATCATTCATATCATGGGCAAATAGATATAAAACAAACATGCTATTTTATCATTGTGTGCGCATGTGAACATAACAACTAGATTACAGATCAAGACCAAAAGAATATCCTTCATCTCAACTGTGTATAAAAGTGAACAGAGTAACTGACATTGGCTGCAAACCAAGTAGTTAAATGAACGCATCACAGTACCAATCAGTTCAAAGGCAGGAGGAGTAAGGACTTACAATAGCGGCTTGAACTGTTCTGCTCATGCCCTTCATCTTGCTGGTGTGGCAATCCTTGAAGATTTGCACTGCATTCGGTTCAGGTTCTTTTTGGTCCGCACATGCTTTCCTCTGTATTCGGAACAAGTCAATATAGATATGATAATATGCCACAGAAAAAAGAAGGAAGTAGAAGCTATTTACAAGAGCCTCACAGTGTGCAATATAGCTACGAGATCCTGTTGTCTGTTGGAATTTCACTTTAGAACGGTTGGTCTTGTTCTTCAAATAGTTAGCCTAGAAGAAGATACACTTATAAGGCACATACATAAATACAAGTTCAATATGTGGTCTGATCAAATACATATAGCCTACCTGATACTTTGGATCAGACCAGTGTTTAACAAGGGCTGTCCAGTCTTCATCTGTAATGTATTCCATTGGAGATGTTTGGGCGATTTCATTGTTAGCCTTTCCTTCAAAGTGAGATTTTCTAAGGTGGTACCGATACTGTCGCAGAGCAGACTGAAAAACATGAGTGCATGCTTGTTCAGTTGCATCATCTTTCAGATCCAACTTGAACCTCATCTGTTGAAAAAAGAATGTGAGTCTTATTAGGAGGAAGCTAGAAAGTATGGGACAGAGTAAGACAATATTACTAATTGCGATGAATAACATTACTTACGGATAAATGGTCAAGGAAGGTGTTAAATTGGGTATTGTCTTTCTCATTCCTATACTGGATCCACGTTGGGAGGATACGTGCATGACACCTAACGGCAACGGCTGCCTCTGATACTAACTTGGCTGACTCTGTAGCATCACGTGGCCTTTTTAAACCTGCCTCAAAATGGATCTCCATTCTTCCTCCTTTAGATTTTGTTAATCTGTCAAGCATTATCCCTGATGTCTGTTTCCGCTTGCGCTGTGGTGCTAGTTCAACAACGAATATGGAAAGTGTTAGTGTGCATCAAACTATGAGAGTACATATAAAGGAGAATGCAACTGCAACTTGACTCGGTCAGGTACCGTCTTGGTGTTGATGCTCATGAGGTTCATCTGATCTTGCCAAGTCCTATTGTGTCAGCAGTGCTCTGAAAGTAGTGTTAGGTGTGAAGGCAGCTTGGGAACTGGCCAGTTCCGGAGCAAACGAATGAGTAACTCATTGAGATGCTAGTACATTTGAAGCGGATGTTGCAGCTGGTGGAGCAGGTGATACTGTGTTTGTAGATTTAGCTGGCGAACTTGGACCTTCTACTGCACTATAAGTACCAGCAAAATCTGGATGGCAGATCCTTTTTTGTTTCACCCAACGAGTAATACCACTCCCTACTATATTTTTTCCTTGCTCTTTTTTGACTTTGCCATGTCAAGCCGTACCCACAACACAAAACAATAAAATCGCTCTTCAGAACTCATTGATGCATGATACAAACAAGCAATACTTTGATGTAAGACAACCGTATGAGGATGGAATATGTAAGAAAAACAGGCCGACATGACATATTCACAACTACGATGTGTAAACTAAGCAGAACGATTTTCAAGAAAATAGAAGTAATGCAAGCTAGACACCATATGAAAGATGCAACCAATATTACTCTGCCAAGTTAAAAGTGTCTTGTCATAAGTGGCAATTCGAAAAATTAAAGCAATACAATGTTGAAATCAATGCAAGATGCAACCACTATCAAACTGCCCTGTTAAAAAGCGTCCAATCATGAGTGACTGATGCAGGATACACAACAGCAGTACTTTGATGTAAGAACATGGTATGATAGATAGATGCAGTGTATTCTAGACAAGAACACCATGTCATATGCACATGTATAACGTATAAACTCAGCATGTGCAATTTAATCAAAATAGAAGAAATACAGGCTAGACAACGTATGCAACATGAAACCAATTATCACACTGTCAACTTAGAGCAAGCACTTGTGATGGTGGAGTACGGGAGATGAACTCACCACGTAGACTTGGGACTTCAACTTCATTAGTAGTAGCAGCGGCAAATCTAGAGAGTCTCTGTTTGCGTCGATGTGGAGGACCACCAACATCCCCTAACTTACTCTTTTCCTTCCTATTTTCTGATATTTCCTTATGAAGTCAAAACCACAAGAAGATGAATAAAATTAGCTCAGCATAACTGGTTGATGCATGATACAGACGAACACTACTTTGATGTAAGGCAAGCGCAGGATAGGAGGATGGAATATATACAAAAAAAGATAGCGTTTCATATTCACACTTACGATAGGAGGATGGAATATGTATGAAAAAACAGTAAGCGGAAGGCATTCCAACAAAATTAGAAGAAATGAAAGCTAGGCACCATATGAACATGCAACCAATATCACTCTATCAGGTAAAAAGTGTCTCATCGTAAGTGCCATTTCAAGAAATTGGAAGCAGTACAAGCTAGAAGACAATGCAAGATGCAACCTACATCACAGTCCCAAGTTAAATGTGTCTTATGGGTAAGTGATCGTTGCAGGTATAAGTTGTTAGCTACGCAGATGCAATTCAACATAATCAGAAGCAATACAAACTAGACATCATACGGAAAACGCAACCACATATAATAGTTCCAAGTTAGAGAAAGCACCTCTGATGGTGGAGTAGGCGAGATGTGCTCATCATGTACACGTATGTTCTAGAAATAGGAACATGTGTCATATTCACAGGCATTATGTGTAAAGTAAGAAGATGCAATTCAACAAAGTTAGAAGCAATACAAGCTAGACATCATACGCAACATGCAACCACATATAATAGTGCGAAGTTAGAGCAAGCACCTGTGATGGTGGAGTAGGGGAGATGTGCTCATCATCTACACAGCTACGTTGACTGTCCAGCCTTGTGTTGTCTTGCGAATCTGGTTGGGAGGATGGCGGAGTGGAATCTGTAGAGACCCCCTGTTTGAGTTGCTCCGAAGGACCACCATCATCCACTGTCGGACTAATTTCCTTCAGCTGTAATGATTTTGCATTGTGAAGTCAAACCGATAAGAAAAAGGAATAAAATTCTCTCTTCAGAACTCGTTCATGCATGATACTAATGAACACTACTCGGATGAAAGGAAAACACATGATGCAAGGATGGAATATGTATGAAAAACAGGATGGCGTGACATATTCACACCTATGATGTGGTAACTAAGCAGAAGTCATTTCAACAAATTAGAAGCACCGCAAGCTAGACACCATATGAAAGATGCAACCAATATCACTCTGCCAAGTTCAAACGGTATGGCATTTCAAGAAATTAGAAGCAGTACATGCTAGAAATCATATGCAAGACACAACCAATATCACAGTGGCGACTTAAAGGTGCCTTATCATAAGTGACTGATGCGGGATATGCAAGAACAGTAGTCTGATGTAAGAACATCGTATGATTAGATATAGTATGTTCTAGAAACAGGAACATATGTCATATTCACAGGCATTATGTGTAAAGTAAGAAGATGCAATTCAACAAAGTTAGAAGCAATACAAGCTAGACATCATAGGCAACATGCAACTACGTATAATAGTGCCAAGTTAGAGCAAGCACCTGTGATGGTGGAGTAGGGGAGATGTGGTCATCATCTACACAGCTACATTGACTATGTAGCCTTGCGCTGTCTTGCAAATCTTGTTGGGAGGATGGCTTAGTAGAATCTATAGAGAACTTTCAGTTGCTCGGAAGGACCACCATCATCCAATGCCTTGCCAATTTCCTTCAGCTTTATTGATTTTGCATTGAGAGGTCAAACCGACAAGAAAAAGGAATATAATTCGCTCTTTAGAACTCATTCATGCATGATACTGACGAACACTACTCTGATGAAAGGCAATGTCATGATATGAGGATGGAATATGTACGAAAAATGGATGGCTTGACATATTCACACCTATGATGTGGTAACTAAGCAGAAGGCACTTCAACAAATTAGAAGCACTGCAAACTAGACACCATATGAAAGGTGCAATCAATATCACTCTGCCAAGTTAAAACTGTCTCGTCATAGGTGGCGTTCATCAAACTAGAAGCAATACATGCTAGAAATCATATTCAAGACGCAAACCAATATCACACTGCCAACTTAAAGGTGTCCCATCATAAGTGATTGATGCAGGATACACAAGAAGAGTAGTTTCATGTAAGAACATGGTGTGATAGACAGATATAGTATGTACCAAAAATAGGTAAGCATGTCATATTCACACGTATCATGTGTAAACTAAGCAGATGCAGTTTACACTAATTAGGAGCAATACAAGCTAGACACCATATGCAACATGCAACCATATATCACACTGCCAAGTTAGAGCAAGCACCTTGGATGGTGGAGTAGGGGAGCGGAGACTTGGAGCTTGTAATGCACTATCAGTACAAGGAGAATCAGTACATATGCTCCGTTTACGTTGCTGCAGAGGACCACCATCATCGCCTTCCTTACTCATTCCCTTCCTCTTTCTTGATTTTGCCTTGTCAAGTCAAACCCACAAGAAAAAGGAATAAAATTTGCTCTTCAGAACTCATTGATGCATGATACTTACAAACACTACTTTCATGTAAGGCATCTGCATGGTAGGAGGATGGAATATGTATGAAAAACAGGACGGCGTGACATATTGACATGTATGATGTATAAAGTGTAAACTAAGAACAAGGTGCTTCAACTTGTTAGAATCAATGCAAGATAGAAACCATATGAAAGATGAAACCAATATAACTCTGCCAAATTAAAAGGGTGCCCTAACAAATGTATTTGACCAAATAATAAGCAATACATGGCAACAGGCTAGAAATAATGTGCAATATGCAACGAATAAAGGTGACTCATCGTAAGTGATTGATGCATGATACAGAAGAGAGGTAGTTTCATGTAAGAACAAGGTTAACACATAGATGTAGTGTGTACCAAAAATTGGAAGGCATGTCATATTCATAGGTATAATGTGTAAACTAAGCCTATGCAATTTACCCTAATTAGAAGCATTACAAGCTAGACACTGTATGCAACATGCAACCACATATCACACTATGAAGTTAGAGCAAGCACCTGTGATGGTGGTCTGGGGGAATTGCCGTCATCAACTATAGAGCTACGTTGACTATCTTCATTTAGCCTTGTTGTTTCTTGAGAATCATGTGGGGAGGATGACACTGCACTCTTTAAACGAGTATGGCGTCTCACAGTAACCCACTGGGGTGACTATCTCATCATAAGTGATTGACGAGGGATACAAAAGAGCATTAGTTTGATGTATGAACATGGTTAATAGACATATGTAGTATGTATCAAAAACTGGAAAGGCATGTCATTATCAAAGGTATAATGTATAAAGTAAGCAGATGCAATTTAACCAAATTGGAAGCAATACAAGCTAGACACCATATGCAACATGCAACCACATTTGATAGCGCGAAGTTAAAGCAAGCACCTAGGATGGTTGTGTGTGGCAATTGAGATCATCAACTGCAGAGCTACGTTTATTCTCTCCAACTGCTGACACTGCACCCTTTAGAGCGCTGAAACACTTAGTGCTTATCTTCGAATTACACTGGAGCGACTTCTGTCTTTTCTTTTCTGCATTCATCAACACTGTGTCAGAGTCTGAAATACCCATGCATAAAAAACAATAGTGTGAGTATGGGTGAAGTGTGTGCACAATTAGTATAGTGTAAAGGTAGCAGATAGCATGTCGGTGAGAAATAAATGACGGGAGACATATGATAGCTCTACAACATGCATGGCACACTAAATTACTACATGATTCTATGAAAATAACAGTCGATTGAAAACAAATAGGCCATTCCATTTTTTCTGCACCATCCGATGTACAAAGAACGGGCAGATCGCCTTCATCTACCTCCAGCCAGTCAGTGTTGATGATCTTCCTCGAAATGCCAGCGACCACCAGCCCAGTCCCCTACATGCGCCCTCCCCTCGACCTCACCGCACCGCCGTGCTTGGCACCACCGCTCGGCCATCCATTCAAGCCCCGCCGACCTCCAGATCGGGCGCAAGCAGCTCCTGTGCCCCACACCCCTATGATAGACACCGATGCGCCGCTTCCCCGACGAACAGGCGGACTAGGTGCTCCGCGTGCCTAAGCGGGTGCTGCTTCTTTTAATTGCGGTTCGAATGACCCTGAATTGAAATCCAGGTGGGCTACTGACCTCTAGCAAAGGTGAAATAGTAAAGGGAGGAAACCTTGTGCATTTAGTATCACAAAGAAGATGTAGTAAGAAGCGCTCAACTAGTTTCTTTCGTGGGATGAATACGGTGTGAGGAGAGACGTAAAGTTTGCATGAGTAAGGGAAGAGGAGTACCTCTTTCTGCTGGCAGTGCTATGTCCTCCTTCTATTTTTCCAACGATCTTCTTGTGGTTCGTTGGAAACGATAAGTTGTGGAGGACGGTGGAGCCTTGGACGAACCCATGGCCAAGTTGTTGAGTTTGGTGCGGTGGCCGTCTGTCGGCGGCGGGGAACCAGATCCGAGGCGGCCAACGACGGCGTAGCGGGAACAATTCCGGTGCGATGGATGGTTGCGACAGTGGAGTGGTACTAGTGAGGCGCAGGACGGCGTGGTCGGAGTGGTTCTCGTAGGATGCACGTCGGCGTCGGCATCGTTGAGGCAGCTCTACCTCGGATTCAGCTGCTAAGTCCTTGAGGGCGTTGCGGTTGTAGTTGCGTTGGACGACGATGCTACCTCTTGAGCACTATGTTGGATTTCCCCGAAGAGGAGAGGATGATGCAGCAAAGTAGCATAAGTATTTCCCTTAGTTTTTGAGAACCAAGGTATCAATCCAGTAGGAGGCTACGCGCGAGTCCCTCGTACTTACACAAAAACAATAGCTCAACGCAACCAACGCGCTTAGGAGTTGTCAATCCCTTCACGGTCACTTACGAAAGTGAGATATGATAGAGATGATAGATAATATTTTTGGTATAGAGATGCAAAGTAAAAGGTAAAAGAGCAACGTAAAAAAGCAAAGCAGTAATAAAGTGATGGAGATTGATATGATGAGAAAGAGACCCGGGGGCCATAGGTTTCACTAGTGGCTTCTCTCAAGAGCATAAGTATTCTACGGTGGGTGAACAAATTACTGTTGAGCAATTGATAGAATTGAGCATAGTTATGATAATATCTAGGTATGATAATGTATATAGGCATCACGTCCGAGACAAGTAGACCGACTCCTGCCTGCATCTACTACTATTACTCCACTCATCGACCGCTATCCAGCATGCATCTAGAGTATTCAGTTAAAAACAGAGTAACGCCTTAAGCAAGATGACATGATGTAGAGGGATAGTTTCATGCAATATGATAAAAAAAACCATCTTGTTATCCTCAATGGCAACAATACAATACGTGCCTTGCTGCCCCTTCTGTCACTGGGAAAGGACACCGCAAGATCGAACCCAAAGCTAAGCACTTCTCCCATGGCAAGAAAAACCAATCTAGTAGGCCAAACCAAACTGATAATTCGAAGAGACTTGCAAAGATAACCAATCATACATAAAAGAATTTAGAGAAGATTCAAATATTATTCATAGATAGACTGGATCATAAACCCCACAATTCATCGGTCTCAACAAACACACCGCAAAAAGAAGATTACATCCAATAGATCTCCACGAGAGAGCGGGAGAACATTGTATTGAGATCCAAAAAGAGAGAAGAAGCCATCTAGCTACTAACTATGGACCCGTAGGTCTGAAGTAAACTACTCACACTTCATCTGAGGGGCTTGGATGATGATGTAGAAGCCCTCCATGACCGATGCCCCCTCCGGCGGAGCTCCGGAACAGGCCCCAAGATGGGATCTCGTGGATACAGAAAGTTGCGGCGGTGGAATTAGGTTTTTGGCTCTGTATCTGATCGTTTGGGGGTATGTAGGTATATATAGGAGGAAGGAGTACGTCGGTGGAGCTTCGAGGGGCCCACGAGGCAGGGGGCGCGCCCTCCACCCTCGTGACCGCCTCGTGGCTTTCTTGATGGAGGGTCCAAGTCTCCTGGGTCTTATCTGATGAGAAAATCGTGTTCCCGAAGGTTTCATTCCGTTTGGACTCCGTTTGATATTCTGTTTCTCCGAAACACTGAAATAGGCAAAAAAAACAGCAATTCTGGGCTGGGCCTCCGGTTAATAGGTTAGTCCCAAAAATAATATAAAAGTGGAAAATAAAGCCCAATATAGTCCAAAACAGTAGGTAATATAGCATAGAGCAATCAAAAATTATAGATACGTTGGAGACGTATCAAGCATCCGCAAGCTTAATTCCTACTCGTCCTTGAGTAGGTAAATGATAAAAATAGAATTTTTGATGCCAAGTGCTACTTGGCATAATTTCAATGTAAATCTTCTTAATTGTGGTATGAATATTTAGATTCATAAGATTCAAGACAAAAGTTCATGTTGACATAAAAATAATAATAGTTCAAGCATACTAACAAAGCAATTATGTCTTCTCAAAATAACATGGCCAAAGAAAGCTATCCCTACAAAATCATATAGTCTGGCTATGCTCTATCTTCACCACACAAAGTATTTAAATCATGCACAACCCCGATGACAAGCCAAGCAATTGTTTCATAGTTTTGACATTTTCAAAACTTTTTCGATCTTCACGCAATACATGAGCGTGAGCCATGGATATAGGACTATATGTGGAATAGAATGGTGGTTGTGGAGAAGACAAAAAGAGGGGAAGATAGTCTCACATCAACTGGGCGTATCAACGAGCTACGGAGATGCCCATCAATAGATATCAATGTGAGTCAGTAGGGATTGCCATGCAATGGATGCACTAGAGCTATAAGTATGTGAAAGCTCAACAAAAGAAACTAAGTAGGTGTGCATCCAACTCGCTTGCTCACGAAGACCTAGGGCATTTTGAGGAAGCCCATCATTGGAATATACAAGCCAAGTTCTATAATGAAAAATTCCCACTAGTATATGAAAGTGACAGAATGAGAGACTCTCTATCATGAAGATCATGATGCTACTTTGAAGCACAAGTGTGGTAAAAGGATAGTAACATTGTCCCTTCTCTCTTTTTCTCTCATTTTTTTGTTTGGGCCTTTTCTCTTTTTTATGGCCTCTTTTTTCGTCCGGAGTCTCATCCCGACTTGTGGGGGAATCATAGTCTCCATCATCCTTCCCTCACTTGGGACAATGCTCTAAAAATGATGATCATCACTTTTTATTTTTCTTACAACTCAACAATTACAACTCAATAATTAGAACAAAATATGACTCTATATGAATGCCTCTGGCGGTGTACCGGGATATGCAATGAATCAAGAGTGACATGTATGAAAGAATTATGAACGGTGGCTTTGCCACAAATACGATGTCAACTACATTATCATGCTAGCAATATGACAATGATGGAGCGTGTCATAATGAACGGAATGGTGGAAAGTTGCATGACAATATATCTCGGAATGGCTATGGAAATGCCATGATAGGTAGGATGGTGGCTGTTTTGAGGAAGGTATTTGGTGGGTGTATGATACCAGCGAAAAGTGTGCGGTATTAGAGAGGCTAGCAATGGTGGAAGGAAGGAAAGTGCGTATAATCCATGGACTCAACATTAGTCATAAAGAACTCATATACTTTATTGCAAAAATCTAGAAGTTATCAAAGCAAAGTATTACGCGCATGCTCCTAGGGGGATAAATTGGTAGGAAAAGACCATCGCTCGTCCCTGACCACCACTCATAAGGAAGACAATCAATAAATAAATCATGCTCCGACTTCATCACATAACGGTTCACCATACGTGCATGCTACGGGAATCACAAACTTTAACACAAGAATTTCTCAAATTCACAACTACTCAACTAGCATGACTCTAATATCACCATCCTCATATCTCGAAACAATTATCAAGCATCAATTTTTTTATTAGTATTCAACGCACTCAAAAGAAAGTTTTACAAATCTTGAATACCAAGCATATTATTATTAAGCAAATTACCATGATATTAAGAATCTCAAAATAATCTAAGTGAAGCATGAGAGATCAATAGTTTCTATAAAACAAATCCACCACCATGCTCTAAAAGATATAAGTGAAGCACTAGAGCAAAACTATAAAACTCAAAAGATATAAGTGAAGCACTAGAGTAAAACTATAGAGCTCAAAAGATATAAGTGAAGCACATAGAGTATTCTATCAAATTCCAAATTATGTATAGCTCTCTCAAAAGGTGTGTACAGCAAGGATGATTGTGGTAGACTAACAAGCAAAGACTCAAATCATAAAAGATGCTCCAAGCAAAACACATATCATGTGGTGAATAAAAATATAGCTCCAAGTAAAGTTACCGATAGAAGTAGACGAAAGAGGGGATGCCTTCCGGGGCATCCCCAAGCTTTGGCTTTTAGGTGTCCTTAGATTATCTTGGGGGTGCCATGGGAATCCCCAAGATTAGGCTCTTGCCACTCCTTGTTCCATAATCCATCAAATCTTTACCCAAAACTTGAAAACTTCACAACACAAAACTTAAAGTAGAAAATCTCGTGAGCTCCGTTAGCGAAAGAAAACAAAAGACCACTTCAAGGTACTGTAATGAACTCATTCTTTATTTATATTGGTGTTAAACCTACTGTATTCTAACTTCTCTATGGTTTATAAACTATTTTACTAGCCATAGATTCATCGAAATAAGCAAACAACACACGAAAAACAGAATCTGTCAAAAACAGAACAGTCTGTAGTAATCTGTAGCTAGCGCAAGATCTGGAACCCCAAAATTCTAAAATAAATTGATGGACGTGAGGAATTTATCCAAAAAGAATTAACTAAATAGCACTCTCCAAATAAAAATGATAGCAGTTCTCGTGAGCGCTAAAGTTTCTGTTTTTTACAACAAGTTCAACAAGACTTTCCCCAAGTCTTCCCAACGGTTCTACTTGGCACAAACACTAATTAAACACAAAAAACACAACCAAAACATAGGCTAAATAATTTATTTATTACTAAACAGGAGAAAAAGCAAGGAATAAAAATAAAATTGGGTTGCCTCCCAACAAGCGCTATCGTTTAACGCCCCTAGCTAGGCATAACAAGCAAGAATTGATCTAGGTATTGCCATCTTTGGTAAGCAATCCATAAGTGGCTCTCAAGATAGATTCATATGGTAATTTTATTTTCTTTATAGGGAAGTGTTCCATGCCCTTTTTAATGGTAATTGAAATCTAATATTCCCTTCCTTCATATCAATAATTGCACCAACCATTCTAAGGAAAGGTCTACCGAGAATAATAGGGCAAGAAGGATTGCAATCTATATCAAGAACGATAAAATCTATGGGCACATAATTCCTATTTGCAACAATAAGAACATCATTAATTCTTCCCATAGGTTTCTTAATAGTGGAATCCGCAAGATGCAAGTTTATAGAGCAATCATCAAAATCATGGAATTCTAGCAAATCACACAAAGTTTTGGGAATAGTAGAGACACTAGCACCCAAATCACACAAAGCATAAAACTCATAATCTTTAATTTTAATTTTAATAGTAGGTTCCCACTCATCATAAAGTTTTCTAGGGATAGAAACTTTCAACTCAAGTTTTTCTTCATAAGATTGCATCAAGGCATTAACGATATGTTCGGTAAAGGCTTTATTTTGACTATAAGCATGAGGAGAATTTAGTATGGATTGCAACAAGGAAATACAGTCAATTAAAGAGCAATTTTCATAATTAAATTCCTTTAAATCCAATATAGTGGGTTTAGCATCATCTAGGGTTTTATTTCTTTTAATCCCACTTTTATCAATTTCATCATCAAGATCTAAATACTCCGAATTTTTAGAATGAATTCTAGGTAAAGGTGGATCATATTCAGTCCCATCATTATTAAGATTAATATTGCAAAACAAAGATTTAATAGGGGACACATCAATAACTTTTAGATCTTCATCTTTATTTTCATAGGAATTGGAAGAACACACTTTAATAAAGGCATCTTTCATAGCACGCGTCCTAGCGGTTCTTTCCTTGCACTCATCAATGGAAATTCTCATGGCTTTGAGAGACTCATTGATATCATGCTTAGGAGGAATAGATCTAAGCTTTAAAGAATCAACCTCAAGAGAAATTCTATCAACGTTCCTAGCCAAATCATCAATCTTAAGCAATTTTTCTTCAATCATAGCATTAAAATTCTTTTGCGAAGAAATAAATTCTTTAATATTAGATTCAAAATCAGAGGGCATCTTATTATAATTTCCATAAGATTTGTTGTAGGAATTACCATAATTATTAGAGGGATTACTAGGATAAGGCCTAGAGTTGAAATTTCCTCTATACGCGTTGTTACCAAAATTATTCCTACCAACAAAATTCACATACATAGATTCATTATTATTCTCAATTAAAGTAGAAAAAGGTATATCATTAGGATCAGATGAAACACTCTTAGTAGCAAATAATTTCATAAGTTCATCCATCTTTCCACTCAAAACATTAATTTCTTCTATCGCATGCACTTTTTTATTAGTGGATCTTTCCGTGTGCCATTGAGAATAATTAACCATAATATTATCTAGGAGTTTAGTAACATCTCCTAAAGTGATTTCCATAAAAGTGCCTCCCGCGGCTGAATCTAAAATATTTCTAGAAGCAAAATTCAATCCGGCATAGTTTTTTTATAAAATCATCCACAAATTCAAACCATGAGTAGGGCAATTACGTATCATTAATTTCATTCTCTCCCAAGCTTGTGCAACATGTTCATGATCAAGTTGCTTAAAATTCATAATATCGTTTCTAAGAGAGATGATCTTAGCGGGAGGAAAATACTTAGAGATAAAAGCATCTTTGCACTTGTTCCATGAATCAATACTATTTTTAGGCAAAGATGAAAACCAAGCTTTAGCACGATCTCGAAGTGAAAAAGGAAATAGCTTCAATTTAACAATATCATTATCGACATCTTTCTTCTTTTGCATGTCACACAAATCAATGAAGCTATTAAGATGGGTAGCGGCATCTTCACTAGGAAGGCCGGAAAACGGATCTTTCATGACAAGATTCAGCAAAGCAACATTAATTTCACAAGATTCAGCGTCGGTAAGAGGAGCAATCGGAGTGCTAAGGAAATCATTATTGTTGGTATTGGTGAAGTCACACAATTTGGTATTATCTTGAGCCATCGCGATAGACAAGCAATCCAACACACGAGTAAACAAAAGGCAAACGGGCAAAAAGAGGCAAATAGAGAAAGAGAGGGAGGATAGAGAGAGAGAGGGGGCGAATAAAACGGCAAGGGTGAAGTGGGGGAGAGGAAAACGAGAGGCAAATGGCAAATAATGTAATGCGGGAGATAGGGATTGTGATGGGTACTTGGTATATTGACTTTTGCGCAGACTCCCCGGCAACGGCGCCAGAAATTCTTCTTGCTACCTCTTGAGCACTGCGTTGGATTTCCCCGAAGAGGAGAGGATGATGCAGCAAAGTAGCGTAAGTATTTCCCTCAGTTTTTGAGAACCAAGGTATCAATCCAGTAGGAGGCTACGTGCGAGTCCCTCGTACCTACACAAAAACAATAGCTCAATGCAACCAACGCGCTTAGGGGTTATCAATCCCTTCACGGTCACTTACGAAAGTGAGATCTGATAGAGATGATAGATAATATTTTTGGTATTTTTGGTATAGAGATGCAAAGTAAAAAGTAAAAGGGCAAAGTAAAAAAGCGAAGCAGTAATAAAGTGATGGAGATTGATATGATGAGAAAGAGACCCGGGGGCCATAGGTTTCACTAGTGGCTTCTCTCAAGAGCATAAGTATTCTACGGTGGGTGAACAAATTACTACTGAGCAATTGACAGGATTGAGCATAGTTATGAGAATATCTAGGTATGATCATGTATATAGGCATTACGTCCGAGACAAGTAGACCGACTCCTACCTGCATCTACTACTATTACTCCACTCATCGACCGCTATCCAGCATGCATCTAGAGTATTAAGTTAAAAACAGAGAAACGCCTTAAGCAAGATGACATGATGTAGAGGGCTAGTTTCATGCAATATGATAAAAACCCCATCTTGTTATCCTCGATGGCAACAATACAATACATGCCTTGCTGCCCCTTCTGTCACTGGGAAAGGACACCGCAAGATCGAACCCAAAGCTAAGCACTTCTCCCATGGCAAGAAAAACCAATCTAGTAGGCAAAACCAAACTGATAATTCGAAGAGACTTGCAAAGATAACCAATCATACATAAAAGAATTCAGAGAAGATTCAAATATTATTCATAGATAGACTGGATCATAAAACCGCAATTCATCGATCTCAACAAACACACCGCAAAAAGAAGATTACATCGAATGGATATCCACGAGAGAGGGGGAGAACATTGTATTGAGATCCAAAAAGTGAGAAGAAACCATCTAGCTACTAACTATGGACCCGTAGGTCTGAAGTAAACTACTCACACTTCATCGGAGGGGCTTGGATGATGATGTAGAAGCCCTCCGTGATCGATGCCCCCTCCGGCGGATCTCCGGAATAGGCCCCAAGATGGATCTCATGGATACAGAAAGTTGCGGCGGTGGAATTAGGTTTTTGGCTCCGTATCTGATCGTTTGGGGGTACGTAGGTATATATAGGAGGAAGGAGTACGTCGGTGGAGCTTCAAGGGGCCCATGAGGCAGGGGGCGCCCTCCACCCTCGTGACCGCCTCGTGGCTTTCTGGACGGAGGGTCCAAGTCTCCTGGGTCTTATCTGATGAGAAAATCGCATTACCGAAGGTTTCATTCCGTTTGGACTCCGTTTGATATTCTGTTTCTCCGAAACACTGAAATAGGCAAAAAATAGAAATTCTGGGCTGGGCCTCCGGTTAATTGGTTAGTCCCAAAAATAATTTAAAAGTGGAAAATAAAGCCCAATATAGTCCAAAACAGTAGGTAATATAGCATGGAGCAATCAAAAATTATAAATACGTTGGAGGCGTATCAGACGACGTCGGGGTACTGGCTCCGGCGTGATGGAGGAGGGCGGCAGTGGATTGGGAGCTATGGGGTGGAGGACAGAGGAGGCTGGGGTTTCGCGGCTGGTGGAGAGGGCGTTTTGGCGCCTGAGGGAGTCCAGGATTAGGGGGTCCTTGGACAGCCGGACTATATACTTTGGCGGGACTGTAGGACTATGAAGATACAAGATTGAAGACTTCATCCCGTGTCCGGATGGGAATCTCCTTTCCGTGGAAGGCAAGCTTGGTAGTTCAGATATGTAGATCTCCTCCCTTGTAACCGACTCCATATAACCCTAGCCCCCTCCGGTATCTATATAAACCGGAGGGTTTTAGTCCGTAGGACAACAACAATCATACCATAGGCTAGCTTCTAGGGTTTAGCCTCTCCGATCTCATGGTAGTTCAACTCTTGTAATACTCATATCATCAAGATCAATCAAGTAGGAAGTACGGTATTACCTCCATCGAGAGGGCACGAACCTGGGTAAACATTGTGTCCCCTGCCTCCTGTTACCATCCGCCTTAGACGCACAGTTCAGGACCCCCTACCCGAGATCCGCCGGTTTTGACACCAACATTGGTGCTTTCATTGAGAGTTCCACTGTGCCATCACGGTAAGGCCTGATGGCTCGCCTTGTTGTCAGGGACAACGTTACCTCTGGGGGAGCCTTGGCTGTAGGCCAAACTCTCCGATTAGGCGGCTTCGCTGTGACCGCCCTGTCAACCGTCGCACTGACGATGACTTCTCGGGTCATCAAAAACAGCCTCCACGTCGGCTCGGGATTCACCGAGCAGATGGATCCAATGGAGCTCTCTTCTTTGAATGAGCTCTTGGATCGCATCGCCGCCTTGGGTGTCGCTACGGACTATGATCAGATCGGGCTTAAACCCGACCAAAGGGAGATTAACTCTCCACCGGTTACGCATCAGATAGCGGTGGTGGAGGAGCGATGCAGTGATTCTTCCTCTATTTTGAGGACAAAATATGTCCGGATTCCCGAGCTCTCCGAGGTGTCCACCCGTCTACGGGAGGACACGACCCAAGCTTCGAACCTGGAATCGAAGAGCGAGCTAGTACCGGTGGGCAACGTCCCAGAGCCCAAACTACCAAGCTCGGAAACTCCTTTGGGTCTCAGACCGGGCCAGGATTTGGACTTAAATCTACCCACCCACCCTCACATAAGTGATCTTTCCCATATTAGACAAGAGCCCCAAGAGACAGTACATCACTATTGGGCCAGATTCCTCCTTGCAATAAGCAAGGCGAAGGACTATCGCAAGGAAGACGCAATTTCATTCTTTTGCAAAAATTGCAAAGACAAGGGAATCCTCAACGCCATAAGTCGCCGTGATATAACACACTTCGCTGACTTGGCGTCCGTAGTACGGAAGTACTGTGCGATGCAAAGCACTTGGAAATCCCAAACACAATTCTAGGATCCTCTGGCACTAACTAAACCCTCTGTCTGAACTAAAAGGGTGTACTCTCGTAAGTCACCCAATCCAATTACAAAGAAGCCAAAACCCACTACAGGGCGTGGAACCGTATTGGAGGGATGGCTCAATGGGCCATGCAAAATTTACAGTACATCGCATACCATACCAACACACAACCTTAGAGCATGTTGGATACTCCGGCAGGTGGCCAGGAGCGGCGAGGATCTCCTCGTCAACAATACTGCACAACATCCTCTCGCGGAAAATAACAATATAGTACTAACAGTCTTTGAGACTTTCACCTCAAACAATAGGCGTAAGCGGGCACTTCGCAGCCTCGCCGAAGTATGCCACGTCGCAATGATAAATCCATGGAACGACACGGCCATAACCTTCAATGCGAGTGACGAACCTCAATTCCGCACAGCCCGAGCTCCAGCCACTTTGGTCCTTTGTCCAATTGTGGACGGCTTCCGGCTTACTAAAGTACTCATGGACGGTGGCAGCGGATTAATCCTCATCTATGAGGGGACTCTTAGAAAAATGGAAATAGACAAGAGCCGCATTGAGCAAAGCAACACGACCTTCAGAGGAATCATCTCTAGTCGGGAGGCACGATGTGCGGGAAAAATCACACTAGATGTGGTATTCGGCACGCCGGAGAATTACAGGTCCTAAGAAATCACATTCCAAGTGGACCCGTTTAGGAGCGGATACCACGCCCTTCTAGGGCAAGAGGCATTCACGACCTTCCAAGCTATACCCCATTACGGGTACATGAAGCTCAAGATGCCCGGACCCAATGGAATCATCACTCTAGCTAGTGATCCGGACATAGCACTCCGCGTTGAAAATAAAACCGCCGCACTGGCCCTCGAAGCATTATCCAAAGCCCTCGCGGTCGAACAACTAACTGCGCTGCGCTCTACAGTGGACAGGGACGACGTGATACTTGACAAAAGACCCAAGTCCACCTCTTTTAAACCAGCGGACGAAATAGTCAAATTACTGGTCCACCCAACGGACCCTACAAAAACAACATCCATCAGGGCACAGCTGAACCACACAACAGACGCCGCACTGTAGGAGTTCTTATGTGACAATTGGGACATCTTCGCGTGGCATCCGTCAGATATGCCAGGCATCCCACGGAGGCTGGCCGGTCAAGCAAACTCTTTGGCGTTTCTTTGAACCCAAGTGACAAGCCATGGGAGAAGAACTAGCCAAGTTACTCGAGGCCGGATTCATCAGAAAAATAAAACATCCGGACTGTCTAGTAAACCTGGTGATGGTACCAAAGAAGGACAAATCCTAGCGCCTATGTCTTGATTTTAAGGACATTAACAAGGCTTGCCCCAAGGATCCCTTCCCCCTCCCCCGCATTGATCAAATTATCGATGCTACCGCGGGACACGACTTGTTGTGTTTCCTCGATGCATACTCCGGCTACCATCAAATAAAGATGGCAGAGCCCGATCAAGCCGCAAGGGCATTCATTACTCCATACGGCCCCTTTTGTTTCAACACCATACCTTTCGGGCTCAAAAATGCCGTTGCGACCTATCAACGCATGATTCAGACATGCCTGGAAGCACAAATCGGCAAAACAGTGGAGGCATACGTAGACGATGTGGTAATTAAAACCAGACACATCGAATCTTTGATAGACGACTTGAGGCTCACGTTCGACAATCTCCGAACATATGACATTAAGCTCAATCCAGAAAAATGCGTTTTCGGCATACCCGCCGGAAAGCTCTTGGGCTTCATCGTTTCTAACAGAGGAATTGAAGCGAATTTGGCTAAAATCCAAGCTCTGTCACAGTTGGCTATCCCAACAAACCTCAAGCAAATCCAGAAATTAACTGGATGTGTGGCTGCCTTAAGCCGCTTTATCTCCCGATTGGGAGAAAATGCATTACCTCTTTATCGCCTTCTTCGGCACACCGAACACTTCGAGTGGACGGACGCGGCTACGGCCGGATTGGAAGAAATAAAAGCTGTCTTGGCCAGCAACCAAATCTTGGCCGCGCCAAATATCGGCGAACCAATGCTATTATATATAGCGGCAACACACTAGGTTGTAAGCGGAGTGCTCGTCGTCGAACGAGAAACGGTCGGACATAAGTTCCCGCTTCAAAAGCCGATATACTACGTATCTACTGTCCTCACTCCATGCAAATCCCGGTACCCACATTATCAAAAGATAGCACACATGGTCTTCATGGCATCTTGAAAACTACGACACTACTTTCAAGAGTGTTCAATTACGGTGGCCTCCGAGGTTCCACTCAACAACATTATAAACAACCGCGATGCCACGGGCCGGATTGCTAAATGGGCTATCGAGCTCCTCCCGTTCGACATATCATACAAACCATGGCGAGCCATTAAGTCACAGGTACTGGCCGATTTCGTCGCTGAATGGACAGAAGCCGAACTCCCTAAAGAATATGGCACATACTCCAACTGGATCATGCACTTCGACGGCTCTAAAATGCTGGCGGGTCTGGGAGGAGGCGTCGTCCTGACATCCCAAACCGGAGATACAGTCCAATATGTACTCCAAATATTATACACAGCCTCCAACAATGCAGCCGAATATGAGGCCTTGTTGCATGGTCTCCGGATGGCAGTCTCCATGGGCATTCAACGCCTAGAAGTGCGTGGGGATTCGAACCTTGCAATATCTCAAATAATGGAGATTTTGATGCCAAGGACCCAAAAATGATGGCTCATCGCAATGCCGTCCTCAAAATGTCAGCTCGATTTGAAGGGCTCGATTTCCACCATGTGGTCCAAGAAAACAATCAAGCGGCGGATATCCTCGCCCGGATCGGTGCTAAACTGCAAAGGTGCATCTTCGAGGAGGAAGGACGACTACTTTTGGCAGAAATTCATGCTGGACTCGGCGGCCATAATGCCGCAGCTCGGGCCCTTGTAAGTAAGGCCTTCCCTACAGGTTTCTACTGGCCTACAGCTCGAGCAGACGCACATGACCTCGTTCAACATTGCATCGGTTGCCAGTTCTTTGCAAACCAAAGCCATATGCCACCTACCGCCCTCCAAACAATCCCCATTACTTGGCCCTTCGCGGTTTGGGGGCTTGATATGGTTGGACCCCTTAAAGGAGGAAGCCATAAGAAAAAGTACCTATTGGTCATGGTGGATAAATTCACCAAATGGATAGAGGCCAAACCAGTTAAAACGGCCGAATCTGGACCAGTGATAGATTTCATATCCGGGGTTGTACACCGCTACGGTGTCCCCCAAAGTATCATCACCGATAATGGCTCGAACTTTACAGCCGATGAGGTAAAAACTTGGTGCGGCAACATGGGCATTAAGCTCGATTATGCATCCGTCTATCACCCTCAAACTAATGGTCAAGTCGAACGAGAAAATGATCTTATAATGAGCGGCATTAAACCCAGACTAGTGTGGTCCTTGAAGGAATCAGATATGCACTGGGTCGAGGAGCTCGACTCCATACTTTGGGGGGCTGCGGACCATGCCAAATCGCACTGCCGGATATACACCTTTCTTTATGGTGTATGGCGCAGAGGCGGTACTGCCCTGCGACATCATTCATGACTCACCTCGCGTGCACATGTCCGAAGAGAAAGAAGCTGAGCTAGATCGGGAGGACAGTTTGGACGCCCTAGAGGAGGAGCGCGACGTGGCAAAAGCCCGATCCGCATTCTATCAACAACAGGCTCGACGATATCAAAGTAGAGAAGTACGGGCCAAAACTTATAATGTTGGCGAACTCGTTCTACGCCTACCAGAGAAGAAAAAGGACAAGCTCAAACCCAAAATGAGAAGGTCCCTTTATTATTGACAAAGTTCTGACCAGTGGAGCATACCGTCTACGAGATGCATCGGATAATCGACTCGAGCCAAACCCATGGAACGCGGCCAGACTACGAAGGTTCTACGCCTAGCGCCGGACTTAGGGCTGGAATTCGACCCAAGTCAAGCCAGCTCGGCTCGACTCGCTAGAGCTCGTTTCATTAACGAGCTAGCTTGACTCGACTCATTATTATAACGAGCTCAAATCCAAAATTGGCTCGACTCGTATAACTCGCGAGCTGGCTCGTTTAGCTTGTTAAGCTCGTTAAAGATATGAACATAAAACCCTCAAATGTTATAAAAATGATTATGTGTCTATTAAACATATATATCACTAACAATAGTAATTTCCTTGTAATGCATGAGTCTCCTAGGCGGTTGGGCCTTCAACAACTAGGCCTTGTGTTGTGCGCCTAGGACATAGGGTGCTGAGTGGCTGATCTTTTTTTCTATTGGGAGTGGCTGATCTTTTGTACCGAGCCTAACGAGTTACACGAGTACTCGTGAGATTAGCTCGTTTAACTTGGTCTATAAACGATCTTAAACTAAAGCTTGGCTCGACTCGTTATTCTTCGAGTTCGAGTCAATTCGAGCCGAGTCACGAGCTACTCGTTTAGCTCACGAGCTTCGAGCTTTTTTTCCAGCCATAGCCGGACTCTGTGTTCGTCTCCTTACCTCCGTCAATTATATATATATATATATATATATATATATATTCGTTATCTATATTTTTCTATCTTTCTTCCTTTTCTTCGTGGCCTTCAAAGGTTAAACTATGTCTTGATTGCACAATTTGTACGCGCTAAGCATGCTCATTATACCTGGGGGCTTCTTACACAGAAGCTGAATATAATTATGATCCGGGCTCTAGGCCTGCCACACATGTGTTATTTTTACACATGCACCTTTTCTCTGGCATTATATGCATTGATATGACTTAAGTTTTGGCCAAGATGGGTTGCCTGGCTCTTGTTTTTATGCCTTATGTTCCCGTTAATTCAGCTAGGGTATAACGGGAGCACCTCTGCGATTGTTACTACCGGGTCAGCCGGACGTGTACCTCAGACTGGGTGAAGCCGAAAGCTAGCGTTCTTAAGGGAACATTCGGTCGGTGAACAAAGGATGACTTTTTAATTATTAGAATACATACCCCCAGATGTTTATATTCTGTGTCTCTTGTCGCAGTTTGGACATGCACATTAACGCATGCCTACCCGGGGAAAGGAACCCTTAACGGAACTATTCTCCCTGGAAGATGTTTCTTACTATCCATGTAATATAACATAACTAGTTGGGTACTTGTCTATTCAAGCACTTATGACCCCTACGCCCGGTTTCCACGCGTACCCTGGTTTTTACATAACTGAGTGGGTATTAGGATACACTCCAGACTGTCGGGTCCGGAGGTCGAAGCGAAAAGGTCCGCCATGACAAATGATTTACAATCTGGCTAGGGACAATATATGTCACTCGAATTACACTGTCACTTAGACTGACTAAATTCTTCTTCTATACCATCCAACAGGCTGTCTAGCCTACAATCCTGTTGGGAATACTTTGCGGCTAATTTCACCTGGTCATACACCAAGCTGACGGGAATCTCTTTCCCGTCAGGCCCTACAGGTCTGACCTCAGCCATATGGTTCGGGTCAGCTTTGGTATATCGAGTCTTCACCATGGCCCAGGCTTCCCTCGCACCTTGTCGACAGGCAGATACCTTCCATAATCCGAAGCGCCACCACGCTCCCTGGAGTATCTCTACAAGCTCCACCATGCCTCTGGGCAGGGAGGCGGATGGCCACAAGGCCTGGGCAAGGTCCTGCATCACCTGCCGAACTTATGCGTGCAGTTGTGAGAGCCCTGGCAGAAGATCTCCCGCAGACCCGGGCACCTCCTCTCCGGGACGACCCGTCAGCATACCTATAGATATAGCTCTGTTAGTTGGTTTCTTCGCCGAACTCTATATAAGTTCGCTCAAGCACTTACTGAAAATGCCGCGTCGAAGCCTTTTATTCTCCTTTACGGAGTCAGCCAGCTGGGCTCGAACATCTTCCAGTTCAACATCCAGCCGGGTATTGGCATCTTCGAGATCGTTTTTCTCCCGCCTTACTTGTGTAAGCATGCGCTCGCCAGCCTTTAGCTGTCGTTCAGCATGTTGCTCCTCCGGATTGACTCCGGGATCATCTGCAGAATCTATTGATTAGATTAGCATGCAAGCTAAATATTAACTGGTACATCTCGTTCTTTTCGATAGGAACAAGTGTTACCAGATGGGGCCTTCTAGGACTCCTCCATTTTGGCAACTGCGGCCCGTAGCTGGGCTTTGCACTCCTCCAGCTCTTGAGACAAGTGGGTATTCTTCTCAGTAAGAACCTATTCAAATAATGATCCTTAAATCAGTTGTGCCAACTGTTTCAAGTCTTAGGGGCTACTGGTATATATATATAATTATTAGATTTTCTTACTCGTATATCTTTTACATACTGGTCCATGGCTCTGGAAAGACCATTTTGAGCAGCTTGGTTGTACGCGTCCCCTGAGTTGAAGGCATCAAACGCCTCTTCAGAAAAACCGGGGTCATGGAGTATGGCCCGGTGACGCCTGTGCTTCATGGCACTCTCCACTTTGGAATTTGTGGCGGATAGCCTATCCGCATCCTCGGTAGGAGGAATATCCGACGTTGTCCCCATGTTAGCATCTGCCTCCAAGTCCGGCTCTAGAGCCCGACTGGTGGAGGCATGGCTGGCAGGCTCTCCGGATACGGTCCGGCGAACGTTTTTCCTGGTTTTAACCACAGACGTTATTATATTTTAAAGACAATAACCACAGAGCAGGGTTCTTTTTCATACCTCTGCGATGGCATCTCAGTCCTGACCGCCTTCCTTTTTAGCCTACCCGGTTTCGGTGCCCCTTATTGGTGAGCCACTGCGGGTTCGGCATGGCACCCCGAGGGCCTTCCCTGCAAGACACCATACGTGTGCGGTGGGTGAAGTGCGAAAAAGGGGATCCTTCTCGGAAGTTGGGACTCCAGTTTTACTTACATGCGATGCAGGGAGTAGTCCAGGATAATCAGCGGTGATGGCCACCAAGGCACCGTCGCAGCTTAACTAATAAAACATCATGTCGATGAGCTCCACGAATATGTCCGGATCTTCCTCGACTCCGGGATCGAGGGCCCGATCAGGGTCCTCTGGCTATGGAGACGGGCTGTGAATCTCCCTCACAGCTTTTCGTAGTTCCTGCTATGAAATAGCAAGGTAAATATTTATGACAAAGAAAGAAGGAAGATTTGGAGTAAAAAGCAGTAGCTCACCCAGTTCGGGGGGTTGTACATGGAGAATCCATCTCGTGGCTTAATGCAGATGAACTCCTCTTCCTCTCCCTTATATAAATCGGGCAATATTTTCGCTAGAGCGGCGGCAGAGTCTGGACCTTTACGACCGCAGCGGGTAGCACCGTCTTCTCCATTGAAGTGCCACATGGGTTGTCCCTGATATTGAAGTGGCTGCACCCCCGCGTTATACATATTGACATAACCTCAATTATTGCCAGTCCTGATTCGGCCAGTGTCTTTACCCGGCTCATTGGGTAAAGGACCTCTCTGCTGTCTTCCTCCTGGGGGCTCCGATGGCGCCAACTATGATGTTTCTTCAAAGGGGCGTTGTTGAACTCAGGAAGGCCCATCCGAATAGGGCCCGGGAGAGGAACGTCCTCCATATAAAACCACTTCGAAGGCTAGTCTTCAGATGTCTTCTTTGGAGTACCAGACAGGTATCCGGTCCCGGTGATGCGCCATATTTCAGCTCCGCCCACTTGAAATATTGACCCCTTCTGTGTATGGGGCACGAGGCAGAATAGCCTCTGCCATAGCCCGAATTGAGCTTCGCAGCCCAGAAACAGCTCACAAAGGGCAACGTAGCTTGCGATGTGTAATATGGAGGCGGGAGTAAAGTTATGCAGCTGGAGGCCATAGAACTCCAGGAGCCCGCGGAGGAATGGATGGATTGGAAATCCGAGTCCCCTCAATAAATAAGGGACGAGGCATACCCGCTCCCCTGTGGATGGGTTGGGAAAGCTTTTCGCTTGCTCCTCGCCATTATAAGTGGCTAGTTCGGCTCGGACAGGGACCATGTACGCAGGAGGGAGGAACCCCTGGGTCTGCAACTCTACTAGTTGGCTATGGGGAACAGAACACTTCTCCTGACTACCGGGCTTAGGGCTGCGGGGGCAAGAGGAGGAGCTGCGGTGGCTGGCCATGATGGGATGGATTTTTCTGGGCATGCTCTGATGGATACTCACTGTGGGAAGGTGGTGTGATCTAGATCTGAAGATCCCCGACTGTTTAAATAGATGATTCACCTAGCTGGTTAGGGTGTTAAATGTAAAAACACCCCGACCTCTCGCATTCACTTGACACGTGGAAGATAGTCATTATTAAAGCACAGAAGCTGAGGAGTGCAACATTCATGGGAGGCCGGACACAACTCGTTGCGACAGGTACTCGGGATTTGGAGGAGAACCCGCCTTGCAATGCCGAAGACAATCTGCGCGCCGGACTTATCGTCATTGAAGCCTGGTTCGGGGACTACTGAGGGAGTCCAGGATTAGGGGGTCCTCAGACATCGGGACTATATACTTTGGCCGGACTGTAGGACGATGAAGATACAAGATTGAAGACTTTGTCCCATGTCCGGATGGGACTCTCCTTTGCATGGAAGGCAAGCTTGGCAGTTCGGATATGTAGATCTCCTCCCTTGTAACCGAATCTGTGTAACCCTAGCCCCCTACGGTGTCTATATAAACTGGAGGGTTTTAGTCCGTAGGACAACAACAATCATACCATAGGCTAGCTTCTAGGGTTTAGCCTCTCCGATCTCGTGGTAGATCAACTCTTGTAATACTCATATGATCAAGATCAATCAAGCAGTAAGTAGGGTATTACCTCCATCGAGAGGGCCCGAACCTGGGTAAACATTGTGTCCCCTGCCTCCTGTTACCATCCGCCTTAGACGCATAGTTCGGGACCCCCTACCCGAGATCTACCAGTTTTGACACCGACAGCGCCCACGGAGTATTAATGGGGAAATGGAGGGAGGCGGGGAACTAAGGGGGACAATGTTTCAGTTTGGGACGCGCTTGTTTCAAATTTGGGGAAAGTTACAAACTTTGCCCCCATCTAAACTTTCGGACATATTCCGGGTTGGGGGTAGGACAGTAATCTCAGGTGTCCCAAATGTGGGCGGGATAGATTCCAGCCGAGCGCATGGGTGTTTAGGCACCCACGGCGTATGAATGCTTCTCGGAGGCGGTTGAGACTGGCATCTTGGTGAAGTTACAAACCTACCCCGGTTTAGACCTTTGGGCATCGGGCCGATAAGCTACACGGTCTAGAGTCAGGACAGTAATGTCCTACCACCAAACATTAGTCTTATTCGGTTTCGGGTGACCAGGGGCCTATTTCACGCTTTGTTCAATATTTGGGAGCAGAAGCATTAACGTTTTCGGTTCTCTTGAATTGAACTTTCAGGATTTGTCAAACTTCACAAATCTTTACTCTTGAGAATCCTAAATCTACGATTATTTTGGAATGGAGGGGGTACATTTGAATATACATTGTACACGAGTATATATTAAAAAATATGCAACTTACCTCAGTTCATGCATGGTTCCAGATATAATCTCCTTGGTTCCAAAAAAAGTTAGACATGCGTATGAATATATATAGCATTTTCAAATGCACAACAAAGATTGATGCCCCCTTTTACATCTGATTTACAAATGCCATTATCTCGGGTTCAAATATATGAATGCACTTCCTATGAATTCGAATCTTCGAAACCCCCTTTATGTTGAATTCGACATGTATTCTATTTCATAGCTAGCAATTTGGAATGTATCCATGCAAGTGACAAATGTATAAAGTGCTTCACACTAACAACATGGAGTGCACTAATTAATGTTTATATATGAATTGCAAAAGCATCCATTGCATGTATTTCAAACCTCTCTCACTCTATGGATCGATAATATGAAATAAACACATGCACATGCTAGAATTCAATAGAGTATGGGTGTCTGATAGACCGATTTTTGTCCATACACAATTTGCAAAATTCATGATCCAAAAATAATAATGCCATTTCTATTTAGTGCGTAGAACCACCTTTTACACGTAGATGCACTATGCCTCGTCCCGTTCTCACAAACGCGATATATATCTCTATATCTACTGCATAAGTGGACACACTTTATATGCATCGGCATTTCTCTTTCACACATGCTCACAATCTCTCTCGGGGTGTAGGGGAGTCTCACGCACATGCTCTCTCTGTATCTCTCTCTCTCTTTCTGACTAATATGTACCACTCTTTTCACTAATCTCATTTGGAAAACACTATTTCTCTCACATGCATATATACACACGCACGGTCTCTACTAGCCCTATATACGCACATATATGTGCCTACATGTCTCCCGCACGCACATTATCTTTAGGCCTCTCTCACACACATTGCCCCCCCCAGACACACCTCTCTCTTAGTAGTTGGCAGATATGATTCCATCATATCATTCAGTAGGATATCCCTGACTGTTAGGCTGGATGGTAATATGAGGCAAAGTTTTACCCTAGTTCGGAACCTTGCAGTTGAGGAAAAATCCTACTCCTGGTACTGTATATTAGTGATAGGGGTGTGTACAAAGTACACGTGAATACCAGACATTGTGCGTGTGTGTATACTATCGACGAACTATCCCCCAAGCTTGTATAACATACTGGGGGCCTAGGGTTACAAATCATAAATAGTCAGCTTATCACCAACGGGGATAGAGTCCCGTGAGACTCTCGTAGCTAGCTTCGTGTTGTACGCTGAGTCCTCCACATGGGTCTTCGTATAACGCGTCTCGGTCCAACCTATGTGGCGCGGGATGGAACCCACCCATGAGTCCTCATGTTGACCCACCACAACTAGAAATGATGTGCCCACCACACCACACATGCAATCGGCCACTAAGAAAATAAGGATATACAATAGTACAATGTTATACATGAAAGTTAATTGCATGGTGCATCCAAAAATATTTGTTCTGCATTGTGAATGTTTATATATTCTCCTAAACTAATAGTCACGGGAAAGAAAAACGAAGGGCATATCTCTCCTTGTCTCCACAAGACGCCCCCTCTTTCTACACCACTTTCACGTACGCACACAAACTATCTCTCGGCCCTCTAAAAGTATGCATGCCCACGACACATTCACGCGTGACGGTCACTGTAGTTCAAGCTAAAGCACTATACGGTCACTGGACTTCAGAATATGCTCATTACGGTCACTGTATACATTCTCGTGGTGATCATACGGTATCTAGCTCACGATGTGTCTCCGTATTTTCTTGATGACACTGACGGACTTTTCATTTGATGCGTGCTCCGTATTTTGTTGATGACACTTACGATCATTGTATTTGAAGCGAAAGCATGATATGGTCACTAGACTTCGGAATAAGCTCATCACGGTCACCACATACATTTTGTCGTGCTAACCAACATGTGGTTGGATGGTTAGGAGGACAGTGATTTCTCGAGCCCACCAGGGTTAAAGTCCCGATGCTCACATTTATCTTGGGTTAATTTCAGTATTTTCCGGCGATGTGCGTACAGTGGGAGGAGACGTTCCACTCGACTATGAGGCACCTATGGTGACTTCATAAAATCTCAAGATCATATGCTGGCTCACTCTCTTGAAGGTGCTCATAGGGGTAGGGTCTGCGTGTGTGCGCTTATAGCGGTGAGTGCTTGCGCGTATATATGAGCCCTTGCATTTGTACTGTGTTAAAAATATACATGTCATGATTATATGTTCACTGGCTCACCCGTACAACTCTGTATTTTGTTGATGACACAATCAATTGACCAGTAAAACGTTCCACGTGGCGCAACTAGTGTTGCACCATCGAGGCGCGTAACCATGGGGCCCACCTGTCAGCCCGTATATGAACGAAAGAAATGGTAGTTTGAGTCTGTACTGTGTTAATAAAATACATTTTAGGCTGATCATACGGTCACTGGCTCACCATACAGCTTTGTAATTTGTTGATGACATGATCAATTGACCAGTCAAACGGTCCACATTCAGCAGCGCACATTACCATAGGGCCCACCCGTCAGTGCGTATATGAAGGACATAAATGGTAATAAATTAGTGGTCGGTGGGTACACGAAGTCGTGAGACCTCTGGTTGGTAGTCGCTGGCGGTGGGGGCACGTTGATTGGGCGGTGGGGTGGGGATCGCCGGAGAAAAAGGTTAGCATGGGGGGACCTAGAGGGATGGCCGGTGCGGCGGCGGACCGGCGGTGGGGAGTGGTTTCGGGGCAGGCGGGGCGGCGTGGTGGCGCAGGCCGGCCGTGGGCGGCGGGGGCCGGTGGTTCGGCCGGTGGTGGTTGGCGGCTCAGGGGTGGAGTTTGATGATAAACTGCAGGCCCTTGATTTCGTATCCAACGGCTGGAAAATCTAATGACCAGAGATGAAAAAGTCAGTCGACTGACGTGTAGCCTCACCCCGCACGTACACATGCACGCAACCAAGACATGCACGCATGCAAGCGTGCAACACTGACATGTACACATAACGAACACACGCACGCATGCAGGCATGCAACACTGACACGTACACATGCACTCACAAACACATGCACGTACGCACACATGCATGCAACACTGAAACGTACCCTTGCACACACGCAACACTTGCACGCCTGCATGCGCACAACACACGACACAAGACACACGCTCAACCTATACATGCATGCACCATTTGTTAAGGACATGGATTTTTACGGGTATTAATCAATCTTATCTGTGATAAGCAGAACATTGATGTTTGCAGCGGTTTTTAGGAATCACAGCATATCGAACGGGCTATCAACATAGTAGGCTTATGTACATGCAAAGGATGACGTCACACTCAATGAACAATCATCAGTTTATGAAATGCCCGCTTCAGACCGCCCTGGCCCACCAAAGGTTCCTCTGATGTGCGCTGCCTGCGTTGGGTCACTGACATGCAGGCCATGTACCCAAAGAGCCCACACATCAGTGGAAGAACGGCGCGGTGTGCTACGTCAGAGTCGAGGGCGCCACTCGCTGCATGCCCGGCTGAACACGCCTCCTTGCCGCATTCAAACGCCTCCATGAAACCCGCCCGTGTGGAAGCCGAGAAACCCACTCTGGACACACGTCCGTTCATGACCGGGCCGGCATTAAATGCAACACCGGCCGAGCTCCTCCCGTCCGCCGTCTATTTAATATCCTATTTAAACAAGGCCAAACGCCGGCCAAGAATCGCACACCTCCGCCGCTCCCCTATCTCCTCCTTCACCATTTTGTCCACTCTTACAATGGCTTATGAAGAGTAGTTATTCCGCACAAGCCATTTGTTTAGGTTTGTATCTCTCACACACACCCACGTAGGTGGGGAACATGCACGAAGAGAAGAGGTGCACGCACGGCGCACGTACTCTCGTCTCTTTCCCAACCACACCCGTGCGGGTACCCGGTGGAGCTCATTTCTGTACGAAAAGGCAGCCCATGTGGTAATTTGACCGTGTACTGGTTGTCCACTTGGTGGAGGGAGGATCGTGTACCACGGGTGTACAAACAAAAATTGCGACTTGACACGGTATGTTAAAAAAGAGGTAAACCATGTGGGGCCTACCTTAGAGGCAAGGCTCTATACACTGGAGTACTTTTGATGTGTCCCGTCAACTCGCAGAATGAGGAGAAGCTTGCTTAGTATGCCGCCTCCCCCGCCCATGGGCGCGGTGGCTCGCAGGATGAGGTGAAGCTTACTTACTAGTAGTAGTACTGTACGCCTTACGCCCGCTCCCTCACCCACGCGCGTGGTGGCTCGCAGGATGAGGAGAAAATTTTACTACTCCCTCCGTTTACTCCTCGTCCCTACTACCTTAGTTAGAGAGATTATCATATTGTTTGGAATATATATGTCCTTTAGTACTCCCTCCATTTACTTATACTAGGCCACTATAAAAAAATACATTTTGCATCTATACAAGGCCACAAATAGTAATCGAGACAAAAGTTACTACTCCCTCCTTTCCAGTTTATGGCTCAGTTTCAAAATCTCTCCAACCAAGGTAGAAGGTGAGTGGTCGAATTAATTTCGCACTCCTAGTTTGCACAAGTAATTAGTACGCTCGTTTTTCTCAAGAAGTTATGTTTACCGAGGCATTAATTAGAAAGAATGCATGAATGACCACTAAATTTCCATGAACTTCTACATGCATTGGTGAGTTTTCTCTTGACACTGCTTGCATCGGGTGATCTAATGCACCTCGAAATCCAACATGTGATGGTACTATTATTAGTAGTAGAATTGAGACTTATAAAATGGAAAACGAATGTTTTTTAGATGAGCCCTATAAACCCTAGTGGGTATGTACTCCGTAAAATCAGATTTTCCTAAAACTAAGTCGCTCAACCTTTATTTGCTTATTTTCCTTCCTACCTCCTTGCCTTGAACAGACTATGCCAAACTCCCTGCCTTCTACGCGGGAAAAGACCCGCCCTCGCCTTTTTTAGTCCGGGTTTGTATTGATGGATCACGCGAAGCAGCAAAAACCCAAGTCGTGTCTTGTACTCCTCCGCCAATGCTCGCTTTCATGAATTCTATACTTCCTATCGCCGACATGTGGGACATATAGCAACCAGGTCGATGTGCCAAGCACCAAATAACAGTGCAGAACAGCAGGGGGACGCACACAGTAGTAGTAGTAGTAATGAGCAATGAGACGTCAAATCACAATGCCGCACCATCCCAGACGGACGAGGCAACCATTATTTCACACTTTGGTTCGCCATCATCTCAAACCACATAGTATTGCTTCTACCTCAAGAGGGACACGCGCATCGCCTTGGTACATCATGACACGTGGGACCGCATGACAGGCCGTGGTCCCCTGCTGATCGCTCGGTAAAATCACCTCATTTTTACTACTATACTTCCTCCACATCGGTTTACATAGCATGCACGTCGTTCTAGGTTGAGAATTTAACTGGCTATATATGTGATGAACTATATATGTTTAGAAACTACATCCGCTTAATAATCCAATGATATACTTTTTGTGACATAGTACTATTTAGTTAGTCAAATGGATGACCTAGAACTACGTGCACGCCCTATGAACCGAGACGCCTAAAAAAATGAGACGGAGAGGGTAGTTCAGTATGTATCTTTTTAGATCAATATAGTCGGGATTCACCAAGGAGAAAAACCAAGTGGTAGGTTGCACCTGTCGCGTTGGCGTAGCAACTCAAGCAGGGTCAGTCCGCACATGAAATGGAGACACACTTAACAGGACCCCTTTGGCCGACATGTGGCTCATCCACCGTCTTGTTCCATGTGCGACACACCAAATTACACATCAGAGCAGCAGTTGGAATTGGAGGCACCCCGGTCGTAGCACCACAGTAGTAGAAAATGAGCGATGAGGGGTCAAATCACAAAGCCCCACCTTTCCCGCATTAAGCTGGACGAACAAAGCAACCATCATTTCACTCTAGGGCGCAAGAGCATAAAGAAAAGAGAAAACCAATGATGCGTGCGGCAGCTACCTAGGGCACCCTAGGGCAGGGGTCTCCACTATAGATCATTTTTTTTGAAAGCGCCTCCACTACAAATTGGCTTCTCCCTCGTCCTCTTGAAGAAAACCAATGATGCGTGCGGCGGTAGGGTCTGTAGGAGTACTACTACGGCGTGCGGGGCCATGTCTTAGTAAATGGGAGAAGGATTGAGTTCAAGTTGACACCTTAAATATGTGTGGGCCGCTTGGTTTTAGGGGAACGAGCCAACATTTGGGTTCGGGGACCAGTGGAGATATAGTACGTACAAAAAATTGTGGACGTAGGTTTGACCGAAAGGCAATGATGCATGGGCCCTGCATTTTGACATCCCGGGGCCGCGTGAAATTTGCTACTCTACTCAAAACTAGTAAGGTACACATGCATTGAACGCATGAGATTTCGAAACCAAATTATGAATAAATACACACTATAGCATGTAAAGCTTTGAGTCATATATGCATGATGTAGATGTTCGTTTAGTTCTTATAGTTCATCTCATTCAAAATCAATTAGTTTTATAAAAATGTTAAGATTCATGGGGTTGTACATTGTAAAGCATAAAGTAAAAAACAAATAATGGCAATTCATTTAGAAAAAAATTCAATTATGATACGGAAGATTCTAGAACAAAGGAGAAGTGCTTGTGTTTTGAGGTTTGTGCATTATGCATAAGTTCAACCATGGAGTCTTCTAAATTGTACATGTGGCAGATCTGGTGGAATGTTGATGATATCCAATAGCCAGTAGTGCTCGGATTTGCCATCTCTGAACTGTCGGATTAGCTTCATCCAGCGACCATCTTTCAAATTTGTTCGCACACTATATAGTTCTTGTGCCATAGTTGCATGTCTTGGAAAAAAGCTACTAGTGGTTTGTACTAGCTATTTAGGAATAGAATATGTATACATGGAAGTTGTAGGGAAAGATATGACATGGAGTATCTCAATTCCTATGAGTAGGGATTCGAAAAGAGATGTCATTTGGTTCACATCATAGGAACTTTTCTATTGAATATACGCTAATGTTTATTTTCCTTTGAAATTATGGGAGTATAGGAATCCATTCATATGAACCAAGTGGCTCTAAATCTATAGAAATAATATCATGTTTATTTCCTTTGAAATGTGGAGTTTATGAATCTATTCCTATGAACCAATTGGCTCTAAAGGAAAAAATCCTATAAAAATCATATCATATAGAGTTCCTATGATATTCCTCCACACCAAAGGATGGTTGAAATTGTTGTAGGTGATACGATGGTCTTTCTTTGTAGACTCCTCCCCCATATTTATAGTTACCTCTCGAAGATGAATGAAATGATATATATAGGGTATTCTACATGTGAAATTTGGTACACGAAAACTCAGTAAAAGTTTGCGAGGTTCGAATTTTCAATAAAGCTATATGCACTGCATTTTGGAACGGAGGGAGCATACGGCAGTTGCTAACACCCACGTGGAAGATTTGTGTGTAGGAGTGGCTGTTCTGTTAAATGACATGGCAAAACTAACATTGTTGGATGCCGATCTAATGGTTCTTATGGCGTTCGTCAGGAAAAGGCTGGTGGCGAACGTTTGTCGGATAATGAGTTACGGACACATGCATTGCATTAATACGTGCCCCCCTCTCTCTCATGCACACGCACCCTCATGAGTCACGACTCTCCCGAGTCCTCTCGCACCCACCGTCTATCTGTAGGTAGACGTCACACACATATGTGCTCTTCACACCCTACCCTCAGAACTTCAAAAAAACATAAGACGTCACGCACATTTTATTTTAGCTCACACGTCACACACTTATACTATTACTCTTGTGGTGAACGTTCTTTGGGCATAGTATATTGTACTCTCATGAAGAGAAGCGGTGCACGCACGCACTATTTCTCTCACACCCACTCGCGGGTACACGTAGGAGCACATTTTTTTGAAGCTGGTACAACAAAATCACTCCACTATATATATAAGCAGGAGGCTTAGCGCTTGCTTTACTAGGGTTCCTCTCGTTCACTCTCTCATGCTCTCCAGATCTAAGCAAGCCATAGGTGTCCACACTCTCTCTCAGCTCACGGCTGGTCACAAATCCGGCCGGACAACCTCGACCGCGGCAGGGGTGTAGGTGCATCGTTCACGCTGTCGTCAGCGGCGAGGGAGGAGACCAAAGGCTGCCCGCGCGTCCCGATCGGTGGCCATGCCATTCTCTCCGAGAGAGCGCCGGCTCGGGAGGGCCTCTGACCCCGTCTTCCTCCCTGCAGTATTGTGGCCAAGATGTGGCCTCCCGACGCCATCTTTGCCACATGCCGACGACCCTCAGGTATATATTCCTTCGAAACCTGCCTTGCTCTACTGCCCCAGCTCCCCATTTGGCTTCGTGTGGATCTTTTTCTACTTCCGTCCACTGTTCCAAAGACACCTAGACTTTTACTATTATTAGAGGTAAAGCTAGTTCATACAGTCGACTCTAAGAGTTGGTTCAAACAGGGAAGAAAGTGGGAAAGCTGTAGCATGAATCTAGGACTTGGTTCTAAGAGGAAACGGGGGAAAAGTAGTAGATATTGGCTACCCAACCGGTCTCTTGGTTGAAAATATGAAGAAAGCATGGTGGATGGCGAAGGGTGGGGGGGAGTGGACCTATCTCTTGGTTGAAAAATGAAAGAAAGTGACGGGTGTTGGGGGACAACGCAAATGAGAATGAGCAGGTCTAGATTTCCTGTGCTCACATAGGAAAATGTCGCCGAGGAGATAAAAAATGGGACAAATGCAGACATGCCGCCTGAGTGTTTGCCGCTCTCGGCAACCACATCTGCCTCACCACTTTATGTCCCTGCTGTCCCTACGCTGATATCGCTACTGTTAATGTAAAATCACATGAAGCATTAAGCAATGCCACCTAATGTCACTATAAGTAATGGTCTAGTGTCGTTGATAAATTGAAGCAATGCCTCCACCATTTTATGAAGTGCTTCCATCTTGCTTTATTTCCCATTAATTGTGTTTTTGCAGTTACACTTAAATCTCACACCGCTAACATTACTTCATCCCAGTGGAACTGCACAATTTTGATTGCACATTTACTGACCATGTGCTACTCTCATGACAGTAATACTAATGCTATTGTTCTGCATGTTAATCTAGTGGCAGTGTTGATGTGATGTGATGCTACTTACTTAAGGACACTTTCATACTATCAATCTAGTGCTAATTATAACACAATAAATGCTGCTGTTAATCATACGCCACTGCAAATATCTGTCATTGTTTAAATAACCGTATTTCGTATTTGCGCAAATAGGGATGTCTATCTCCATATCGTTTTGGGATGTCTGTCTCCGTATTTTTTCTATCCGCGCAATCAAAAGCACACACCTCAGTTTTAGTAGAACTACGCAAAATGAGATGGCTATCCCTCGTTGCCGTCGTCTAACCACCTGTCTTCCAGGTATTCCTACATTGGTAGTTACTAGGTAGAATGACCAATGCAATATAAAAGAAGTTGATTCATACGTTTTACTTCCTAATTGAAGTGTAGGGATGAGCGAAAACAACTGCATCGTAGTCCGGAATGCACTTTCTACCAGTTCATCCATGGACCGAGGACTAGCTGGCGCGGCTACACGGCGGTTTTTGTACAGGTGCGCGGATAAGAGGCATTGTGGTGTGCTTATTTCTGCAAATAGCGGTGCTTACATTTAGTGGAATGCACAAGACTTTCAGCTGGTCAGTACACTACATGGTTCAGTTCAGCATTCCAGCTGAGAACACAATTATAATTGGTTATTCTGGAACGAGAGAACCTAACCCTGGATGGTGGCAACAAGAAAAAACCAGAGTGAACTCCAGGAAATTTAAGCCTGCCGGGAAGCCCTTTGCTCAGAGAAGCCTTGCTTGTTTTTTCCTGATTTGTAAACCTTCTCACAACTTTGTCTTTTGCTGTGACCTAGTATATGTTTGTTATGTTCTATGAATCATTGAGATATATAAAATTGCTTAACTTATGCTTTTCAAGTTTTTTATGAAGCCGAGTTTAATGTGAGTGTTCCACATGAACGCTGGACTAGCGTGTGAATGTTTGGAATTTACATTGTGGCCTCAGTTAACTGCATGAACCACTGTAACAAGATACATAGTTGCTTATTTGTTAGATAGAAGATTGTTGATTGTTAGCTGGTCGATAGCCTAGTGTTGAAGCGAGCTGAGCCAATGTGACGTGTTTTGCACAACTTCTTACAAGTGGGGTAGCACTCTATTTCATCAAAAAAACACTTCTCGTATGATAAATCATGCCATATTCATGAAAAAACTAGTGAGGACGCATCTGTTTTGGCAACAATTACGATGGTTCTCACATGATTCATGGGCACACAAAAGTAGCAGCAGTTCCCATAGATGGATTCAAACAGAGTACTAGCCCCAGAGGGCTCGATAACAGGCAAGGTTCGGATAATTAGACACAATCCAAACTACTATTAAACACTAGCTTGGGTAACTATTTCATGCCTCGATCTAATTTGGGCTGGACACAAGACGGACCTTGCCATGAACATCATCGAGGACGTCTGGCAGCAGCTCAATCCTGTGAACCTTCATGAAGACAACTTTGTGGCCTTGCCACACATAAACTTGTTTGTGGAGGCATGCCACGTCATCTTCTGCATAAGCTTGACAAGAACAGTATGCCTCACAAACGAAGGAGTAGCTTTGAACTTCTTGTGCTTCAGTACACCCTGGACAACACGCCTGACAATAGTGAGGCTGGAATACAACTCTTCATTGGTATAAGCGCAAATGGCTTCCAGGATCCAACAACCTAAAAACTCTATTTTCCCAGTGCATATATTCAGGTCATTCGCCTCATAGAGAGTGACATGTACAATGACACAATCCTTGTCTGCATCAGGGCTCTAATTGAAACAGAAACAAATTCTGAATTACTTTCCAGTATAAGAAACACAAGTTATTTAAACAACTATGTATAGCATGGCATCGAAGATAATAAAATTATGCATTATTCATCACCACATACTTAGATGAAAAACCACAATCGAGATCAGAAAAGAAGAAAATCACCTTGGGTAGCTCAGCGGGGGGGGGGGGCACATCCTCGAAGGGGGAAAACTGCTCCTGCAGTGCCACGGGGGCTGTAACCTCAAACGGGGCGTTGACCATCTCAGTAGTGGCTGTGAGCGTATCTAGGGTCCGCTCGGTGGCTGCCTCCATCTTCTTGGAGCTCTCTGTCTCATGAGGATCAGCCTCCCGCGTCTGCTCCAATATCGGCAGATCTTTGCCTGGTTCTCCTTGGTCCATCATGCAACTGACGAATACTAGGAGACCATTGAAAGGAAAACACAATCGCAATGACAATGAAACAAAAAAGAGAGTGAGGATCAGTTACTGCTTTGCAAAAGTTCTTTTTTCTCTAAATGAAAATATACGAACATCACGGATCCTCTTACCTTCCCTTCGTTGGGAGAGAAGAACAGTGGCAGATGCTAGTGTTGCCTTTCTTGAAGACATTGAGGGAGAAGGGATTCAGCGAAGAGTGAAATGATGGTTGCTTCATCCGTCAAACTTAGACTGCGGGGAGGTGGGGTTTTGTGATACGACGACTCGTTACTACCGCGCTACGACCGGGGTGACTCTCCGCCTGCATACTGCCTTCTAATTTGGTGGATGGCATTTGGGCCCGCGCGCTGCATGGCCCGCATGTCGGTGAACAAAAGTATAACGGCATTCAGTAGAGGGAGACGTTTCGATGACCTAGGAGGAGCCAGAAGTGGTATTGTAGCCACTGTACTAGTAGTGATTGTTTTTTCTGGGTAGCTGTAGAGTGTCTCCACTGTACTAGTAGTAATTGTTTCTCTGGGCCCAGGACAAAACAGACCATCCACCCTAGTAAATAGTAAAATCAATTCAAAAGTCCATATATTTACTGAATGAGAGGCGCTACCCACACCCAGCACACCACCCCCCAAAAAAACCTAGGTGTTCTTCTTCCTCCTCACTCCCACCCACCTCACGTCAGCTTGCTCCCGCAAATTCCTCACCTCACTCCTACAGAAAACCCCAGCTCCCCTTCTTCCTCACTACTACAGAAAACCCCCAGCCCCCTTCTTCTTCACTCGCACTACAACAAGGCTCCTCATTTGTTACTCTGCTCAAATCCGTGAGCGCGACGCGACGCCCTCGAGGAAAATGGAGTCGGCTGACCCTATCGCCAAGAAGATGAGGCTCCCGCCAGCGGTGACGCCTGTTGTAGATCCCGCACCCGGCAGCGCGGGGAGAAGCGACGACCCCGCCCCCACCGGATCCCAGGAACACGTAGAATCTCGGGTGGACCGCATCAGTGATCTCCCAGACGCCATCCTTGGGGAGATCATCTCGCTTCTCCCCACCAAGGTTGCTGTCGCACCCAAGTCCTCTCAATTAAGTGGCGCCCTCTATGGCGCGCCGTGCCCCTTAATCTCGACTGTCGTTAGCTATCTCTCTATAATGATTTTGAAATCCCCAGAGCCATCATCTCCTCCCACCAGGGCTCCGTTCAAAGCCTCTGCATCCCGTGATGCTACCTGAGCAAGCATACCATGCCCTGCATGGTGGACGCCTGACTGAAATCCCCTGAATTCACAGAACTATAGCTGCTTGAGTTATACTATTCCCCTGGAAATCACCTACCGGATACCGAATGCCATCTACCTGTGCCATCAGCACCGATGTCCATCTCGCAGTTTTCCTCCTCTCTCCACACCGCCACCTTTGCGTTGTGCGACCTACCAGACAATCTGGTACTAAACCTTCGACTCCCATTTCTCAAGAAACTTTCACTTGTGCGGGTTTGTATATCGGAGGCCTTATTGCACAGCATCATCCACTCCAGTTGCCCTGCCCTGGAGTGCTTGGTGCTTGTTTTCACAGTTAGAATCAGTTGTCTCCAGATAAAGTCACCTAACCTTGTAAGAATTGGAATTTCTTTTGACGGAAGGCAGCTCATCATCCAAGGTGCCCCTTCACTTGAAAGGTTGATCCTTGATACTAGTTATTCACCGTTTCAAATAACCATCCTCTCTATGCCTAAACTGGAGACCTTGGGTGTAATACATGATCTCTGTGCTCATTTCAATATGGTGTTTGGCTCCACAGTTCTTCAGGTACTTTATATTATCATCTACACTTGTAATCATAAGCTGCATTTTAAATTTCTATGCATAAGTTATATGTCATCTTGGAGTACACATTTTGTACTAATATTATGTTCTATGCTCAATGAAGAGTTTACCCATGGATGGCCTATCAATGGTGCTGGATCTTGAACAAGATTATTGGCTTGCTGCAATGCTTTCCATTTCTGGAGAAGTTGTATATAAAGGTGATAATTTCACGCACATTGGAAGCCCGCATATAGTGTACTAGAATTAACCTTCAGTTGTTGCTCTTTCGACACTCTTTTTTTAGACCTTAACTGTTTTCAATCTTCATGTCTATTTAGGCAACAGGACGGGGTAAGAAAGTTATAACCAATCGGTGGATTCGTAAGCATCGGGATTTTCTCACTTCTCATGAGATTCGATTAAAGACAATAATGCTAGAACGATATGTAGCCAACCGTGCAAACACTAGATTTGTCACATTCTTCCTACTGAATGCGAGGTTACTATTGTCCATCAAGCTTAAGTTTATCAACAGCATGGTTTTGATGGATGGGTATGTGGAAGAGCAAAAAAAGGAGTTTCAGGTGGGCAAAAGAGCTTCTGAACGTGTCGGGCTTCTATTTACAACATATTGTGGTCATAATTCAGTAAATTGTATGACCCAGGATGTTCATTCTATGGACCTAACCGATCCATTTGACTGTGACTGCCGAAAACAGTGCTGGAGTTAGATGTTGTTGCCCTTTTCAACCTGGGTTTTTTTTGTAAACTTGATGAACAATTAACCCTCGTGCTTTTGTATAGTTTGTAAGCTGGAGTTAGATGTTCTTGCCCTTTTCAACTCGGCTGTGACTGTCATATTTTATTTGAAGCAAGGCAAATGGCTTGCCAGTCATTTAATTTAGAGTGAAATATTGTAACAACTAACAAATCCCAACCAAGGGAAATAACATCACTCTCACCGTCTGCTTGAGCTCACTGTGCATTACAGAAGCCAAGTGATTAGCCCCCACCAGCACCCACAAACTTATTTCGAACTAGCACATCAAATGGGCTGGAAATTTTCATAGTAAAGGCTGCATGACCGTGACAGATTTGGATTCTAACATTTGGCACCCCGCGAGGAAATAGCCTATCCAAGGTGGTGTTGACTTACTAGCCAGTCAACAAACGATTCTGCCTACCAACCATTGGATTGACATCCAACATTTGTCATGTGTCTTCTATCTCTTGTCTTCTTCTTCCTCCAGCCACCCAAACCAAACCACCCCGTCGGCTCCGCCAGCTCCCGCCTCCCATGGCTGGCTGCACCTCCGCCGCCCTACCGTACGTACCCTCCAATGTTGGCCAATCCCTCCCTCTATCCCCCCACACGTCCTGTTATTCTCCGGCGACGTCAGCCCGAACGTGCACCCGCACCCGAACCAGTCAACCCTCGTACTCCCCTCCACCCGCGACTGGACCGGCGCATCTTCCACGTCTCTTATTTGTTCCGTCCGAGGCCTCGTCGTCGTCCTCCGCCTTGCGGCCTTGGTTCGCTCGCCGTGCGCGGTGCGCCACCCTCTTGCGTTGTCAATGTTGTGAACAACCGAGAGGAACAAGGAGATGAATGTACGTGGAGAGGATGATAGTAGGGACCCACCAGCGTCATGGCAGTACGCAAGCAAGTGCCTCTATATTACAAGACCAAAAATATGGTTCCTCCTAATGGTTGGACATCTGGGCTCACGCCGTTGTCAACATAGTCAATAAACGAGAGAATTACACTATGAGCGGCTGACACCAGGGACCCAGAAGGTCGCACATTTTTTTTAGGAACAAGCAGTTGTTATTTATACTAGTTTTAGCGACAGATCAGGGTAACAACGGGGCTATGGCACATCTAGCCAGGGTTTTATTTATGTTTACCACATCATGAGCCCAGTTGTGTTTTTTTCTTGCTGAAAATGGCTAGCCTAGTTCTATTTTTTTAAGAAATACACAAACGAGGCCTACTTGCTTTATCAGCCCTGCTGGGCTGCAAATCTTTCAAGACGAGGAGAGTTTCATTTGGTTTGCCCAGAAATGGGTTGTACATTTTTAAAACACATCAAACCGGGAATTAGTTTCAATTTTTTTATTACAAGATTTTAAATTCCATTAATTTTTATGCATGGACAATTATTTGTATTTTATATTTATATAAATTATTTTTCAAAATAGTTTGAATGTGAATCGATATTTCGGGATTAAAAATAGTTGACCGCACTGAAATATGCAAAATTCCGTATACTTTTTAACCGTGGACACAATATGGGGTGTAATGCTAACAAAAAGAAGATGGGCTCCAAAAAAATTCTTAAGAATTAGCAAATGGGCTGTACATTATTAGAAATAATGCACACGAGAGCAGTGACTGTTGGATGCTCTTCCTGCTCCAGGTGCTCAAACAAGCGCCGGCGGAACTGCCTGCTCCCTCCTCCTGCGGCCGGCTATCTTGCCGCGCAGGCCTCACCGCCCCACTGTACTCGCATCGCTGGCCTAGAAATCCCTCTACTCACCCACACCTGCTGTTATTCTTCAGGGACGGCAGACGAACCAGTAAACCCTTCTACTCCTCCGCGTGGGAAACAACTGCCGAGTCTTCCCTGGCTCCACGTTGTTCCCTTCCTAGGCCTTGCCTTCGTCCATCGCCCTAGTGCTATCAGCGTGGCCTGGTCAACGTGGTCAATGAACGACATCCATCGGAAGTGGACTATACGTGGAGAGGCTGACAGCTGGGTCCACGGCTGCACGCAAGGAAATGCCTCCTTATTACACGCAAAATAATGATTCCTCAACCTGACAGCTAGGACCCACGGAAAGGGCTTCTGTATTTCGCGAAAAAACATTCCCCCTGTTGACAGGTCGGACCCACCAGCTATATCTTTGCACGCAAGGAAGTTCCTCCTTATTACGCACAAAAAATGAATACCCCCTACTAGCTGGGACCCACCATAGTGGGTGGCTGACTTGTGGGCCTACTAAGTTGACAGGGACGGAGGGATTTGTCAACTTAGTCAATATGAACGATTCTAGCTCCAGTGACCGTACGATGTCCATCCAACGGCCATAGTGCTTCTTCAACCTCTGCTCTTCTTGCTCTAGCCGCCCAAAGTAGCACCGGTCGTGCCGCCTGCTCCTGCCTCTCGTGGCCGGTTGTGCTGCCGTGGAGGCCTCACCGCCCCCATACTACTCCCAGCGCTGGCCAGGCCATCCCTCCACTCACCCACACCCCTTGTTATTCTGTGGCGACAGCAGCCTCACACCGCAGCCGAACCAGTGAATCCTCGTACTCCTTTCCGCGTGGGCATCCACTGCCACATCTTCCCCGGCTTTGCATCGTCCCCTTCCTAGGCCTCGCCTTCGTCCACCGCCTTGGTGCTCTCGGCGCGGCGTGGTCAATGTGGTCAATGACCGACTTCCATCAAAAGAGTACTGTACGTGAAGAGGCTGACAGCTGGGTCCACGGCCACAGCCCAGTTTTTTATGATTTTCCAAGTAAGTCGCTTTGTCAGGCCTGTTGGGCTGCAAATCTTTCAAGACGAGGAGAGCTTCATTCGGCTGGCCGAGAAAATGTCCTATCAGTAATGAGAAATGGGTTGTACATTTTTAAAACACATCAAACCGGCAATTAGTTTCAAATTTCTTTTTTTCATTTTAAGATTTTAAATTGCATTGATTTTTATGCGTGGACAATTTGTTGGATTTTATATTGATATACATTTATTTTTAAAATCAGTTTGAATGTGACTCGAAATTTCGGGATTAAAAATAGTTCGGACCGCACCGAAATATGCAAAATTTCGTATAAATTTTTAACCGTGGCCACAATATGGGCTGTAATGCTAACAAAAAGAATATGGGCTCCAAAAAAAACCTTAAGAATTAGCAAATGGGCTATAAATTATTAGAAATAACGACAGATGGGCTGTATGTTGTTTTCCACATATTTGAGGCTTTCCTAAAAAAAGGTTGACGCACAAGCAATGACTGTTGGATGTCCATCCAACGGCCGTCGTGCTTCTTCAATCTCTGCTCTTCCTGCTCTAGCCACTCAAACAAGCGCCGACGGGACTGCCTGCTCCCTCCTCCCTGCGGTCGGCTGTGCTACCACGCAGGCCTCACCGCCCCACCGTACTCCCATCGCTGGCGTAGCCATCCCTCTACTCACCCACACCTCCTGTTATTCTCCGGCGACGGCAGACGAACCAGTAAACCCTCGTACAGTCGTACTCCCCTCCGCGTGGGAAACAACTGTCGAGTCTTCCCTCGCTCCGTGTTGTTCCCTTCCTAGGCCTCGCCGTCGTCCACCGCCTTGGTGCTCTCGGCGCGGCCTGGTCTACGTGGTCAACGACCGACATGCATCTGAAGTGGACTGTACATGGAGAGGCTGACAGCTGGGTCCACGGCCGCACGCAAGGAAAAGCCTCCTTATTACGCGCAAAATAATGATTCCTCCACCCGACATCTGGGACCGACCGAAAGGGCCTCTGTATTTCGCGAAAAAACGTTACCGCCGCTGACAGCTCAGACCCACCAGCTATATCTTCGCACGCAAGGAAGTGCCTCCTTATTACGCACAAAAAATGAATACTCCCCTGCTAGCTGGGACCCAGTATAGTGGTAGGCTCATTTGTGGCCCTACTAATTTGACGGGGACGGAGGGCTTTGTCAACTTAGTCAATATGCACGATTCTAGCTCCAGTGACCATACGATGTCCATCCAACGGCCGTAGTGCTTCTTCAACCTCTAGTCTTCTTGCTCCAGTCACCCAAACCAGCACCGGTCGTGCCCCGTGCTCCTGCCTCCCGTGGTCGGCTGCGATGCGGCGGAGGCCTCACCGCCCCCTACTACTCCCAGCATCGAACAGGCCATCCCTCTACTCACCCACACCCTCTGTTATTCTGCGGCGATGGCAGCCTCACACCGCAGTGAACCAGTGAACCCTCATACTCCGCTACGCGCGGGCATCCACTGCCACGTCTTCCCTGGCTCCGCGTCGTCCCCTTCCTAAGCCTCGCCGTCGTCCATCGCCCTGGTGCCCTCGGCGCGGTGTGGTCAACGTGGTCAAGGAACGGCTTCCATCAGACGTGGACTACACGTGGAGAGGCTGACAGCTGGGTCCACGGCCGCAGCAAGGAAGTGCCTCCTTATTACGCGCAAAATAATTATTCCTCCACCTGACAGCGGGAACCCACTGGACGGGCCACCGTATTTCGTGAAAAAACATTTCCCTTGACTGCTGGGACCCACCAGCAACATCTTGGCACGCAAGGAAGTGCGTCCAGGCAAAAAAATGATTCACTCCCCTGACTGCTGGGACCCACCAGCTATATCTTCGCATGCAAGGAAGTGCCTGACAGTCGAGACCCGCCTAGTCGAAGCGTACGCAGTGTTGTCATTCTGTTTGCGAACGTGTACGTACATACTGGTCGATGTAGAGGCGCGCACGTGTCGTAGTAGAGGCACGCACGTAGCATGTACACGTATGTACAGCGGCCAGTGTGCAAGAAAGAAAATACAGCCACATACGTACATACGAGCGGGGTCTCGAACACCTACTCGCGCATACGTACGGCCAGGGCTCGTGCACATGGCTGGGTCGGAACGGAGAAACTGTGTCGTCGTGTTCATGGGGAGCCAACCGGCTGGGTCGGAACGGAATGCATCGTCTTGTTCATCGGGAGGGCTTGGACGGAACAACCAATGGAAACGAGGCATGGCGTACCGCAGAACGGAGGAAATGGCCTTGTGTTTGACTGGCCACGTTCGAAACGGGATCCTGTTCATCAGTAGGGGTCTGGCGTACCGCAAAACGGAGGAAACGGACCTCCTACGGTAGAAACGGGGTCCTGTTGATCGAGAGGGGTGTGGCGTACCGCAAAACGGAGGAAACAGACTTGTGTTGGAGCTCTACGGTCGAAACGTGGGTCCTGTTCATCGGGAGGGGCATGGTGTACCACAAAACGGGACTCCACGAGATACTATTCATCTCCACCATCGACCCCCTCCAGCCTCTACGGGCTACTGTTCATTCACCGTCGACCTCCTCCAGCCTCCACCTGCGACTGTTCATCCACGGGCTCCTGTTCATCCAACCTCCACCACGCGCTACCCCACCGGCTACTGTTCAACCAGCCCTCTCCACGGGCTCCTGTTCAACCACCCCTCCACGGGCTACTATTCATACAGCCCTCCACCATCTACTGTTCATCTAGCCCTCCACGGGGTCCTGTTCATCCAGCCCCAACCGGCTCGATCGATCGGGGTCTTGTTCATCCAGAGCCAACACCACAGGGTCCTGTTCATCCACCCTCACCGGGAACTGTTCATCCAAACCCCCAAACAACGCTCACTGTTCATCCAGAGGCAGCATCGATCAGCTTAAGTTAGCAGCAGTAGCGAAGGAATCGCTCAATCGGGTTCAGTTAATAGCCATCGATCGATCGCTCGGGTTCAGTAATGCGTAGCCTGTAGTGCAATCGCTCGGGTTCAGTAGGCGAACGCCTCGCTCGGGTTCAGTTAGAGCCCAACGCCTCGCACCTACGTGTGTGCATGTACGAGAGAAACGCGCAAACCTCCGTGCATCACTCGGCCCCGACCACCTACCGTAACTGGGAACACCCCTATATTTTCCTCGCCCTCGCTTCTACCATGGTTTTTTCCGTCATGGACGGCCCAAAGAATGTCATGCAACTGCGTCTCCGGCCCGCCCAGGACAAAAAGCCCATTTTCTGTCATGATTTTTTGTCATAGAAGTAGGAGCCCACCAGATCTATGATGATACCGGGTTTTGTCACAATTATCGTCATAGAAGTGTCATAAGTATGACAGGAAAAAATTTCGTTCGGCCCAAAATGTCATGGATGTGTTTTTTTTGTAGTGATCTCTAGTTGTCTCCTCACTCATAACATAACCATCTGGTACCTTAGGCAATTCATATCTAGGAGGGCTAGTTCTAGCAGGTGTTTCAGGAGTTTCAGCTTCCAGCTCATCATCAGATTCAACAACATCATGTTGTATAACTCTAGCAATTTGTTTATCAAGAAAGTCACCAAGTGACACATCATTATTAAGCAAGGTACTAGCATCATCATAAGAATTATCCATAGCAGAAGTAGCATCATCAGTAACTTGTGACATATCAAATTTAATAGCATGTGGTGGTGTTGCAAGTTTACTTATAACAGAAGGGGAATCTAAAGCAAAACTGGATGGCAGTTCCTTACCTCCCCTCATCTTTGAGGGAAATATCTTAGTCTTAGCATCCTTCAGATTCTTCATAGTGATAATATGAAAATAATCCCAAGTGACTCAACAAATATAGCTATGCTCCCCAGCAACGGCGCCAGAAAAAGGTCTTGATAACCCACGAGTATAGGGGATTGCAACAATTTTCGAGGGTAGAGTATTCAACCCAAATTTATAGTTTCGACACATGGGGAGACAAAGAATATTTGAAGGTATTAGCAGTTGAGTTGTCAATTCAACCACACCTGGAGATTAATTATTTGCAGCAATGTGATCGGTAGCGAAGTAATATGATAGTTTTGATAGTGGTGACAGCAGCAATAGTAACGGTAACAGTGATAACAGTAATTTTGTAGCAAGTGTAACAGTAATGATAGCAGTAGTAACTTAGCAAGAACAATATAAGATAAATTCGTATGCATTGGATCGGTGACTTGTTGGATGATATTCATCATGAGACAGTTATAACCTAGGGCGGTACGACACTAGCTCCAGCTCGTCAATATAATGTAGGCATATATTCCGTAAATAGTCATACGTGCTTATGGAAAGAACTTGCATGACATCTTTTGTCCTACCCTCCCGTGGCAGCGGGGTCCATATTGGAAACTAAGGGATATTAAGGCCTCCTTTTAATAGAGAATCAGAACGAAGCATTAACACACGGTGAATGCATGAACTCCTCAAACTACGGTCATCACCGGGAGTGGTCCCGACTATTGTCACTCCGGGGTTGCCGGATCATAACACATAGTAGGTGACTATAACTTGCAAGATCAGATCTAGAACATGGATATAATGGTGATAGCATAAACAGTTCAGATCTCAAATCATGGCACCCGGGCCCAAAGTGACAAGCATTAAGCATGGAAAAGTCATAGCAACATCAATCTAAGAACATAGTGGATACTAGGGATCAAGCCTTAACAAAACTAACTCGATTACGTGATGAATCTCATCCAACTCCTCACCAACCAGCGAGCCTACGAAGGAATTACTCACTCCCGGTTGGGAGCATCATGGAATTGGTGATGGAGAAGGGTTGGTGATGATGAAGAATGAAGACCCCCCTCTCCGGATCCCCAATCAGAATCCAGATCTGGCCTCCCGATGAAGAACAGGAGGTGACGGCGACTCCGTCTCATGGATCGCAATAATTCTTCCTCTCTGAGTTTTTCCTGGAAAAATAGGTATTTATGGAGTGGGAATCAGGGTCTGCGGGGCCACCAGGTGGAGACAACCCACCTGGGCGCGCCTGGTGAGGGGGGCACGCCCTGGTTGGTTGTGCCCACCCAGGTGCCCCCTTCGGTAGGTCTTGGCTCCAGAAATTCTCTTTTATTATATAAAAATTCCTCGCAAAGTTTCGTTCCATTCCGAGAACTTTTATTTCTGCACAAAAACAACACCATGGTAGTTCTACTGAAAACAACGCCAGTCCGAGGTTAGTTTCATGCAAATTAGAGTCCTAAATAAGAGGAAAAGCGATAGGAAAAGTAGATATGTTGGAGACGTATCAGCCACATCATCAATTTCCAACCCTTTCTGACTTCATTTGCTATTTTTCATGCATTTACTGATTTTTTGAGCTAAATGACCCTGAAATTGAAAAGCACTACAAATGAACTCTGAAAAGGTTGAAAGTTGGCATGGTATCACCATTTCACCCACATAGCATGTGCAAAAAAGTTGAGAGGGTTACGGCAGAAACTTGATGCACTTCGTGTACAAAATGGACAATCTCTTTCGAAGTATCAGGGTTTCAAACGAAAACACATCTGTTACAAAGGAATTTCATTTTTTAAAAGAACCTAAGTATTACCAAATTGAATATAATGATAAAACACACTAATATTAATTAGTGGAAAAATAATTACTAAACAATCTATTTTTAAAGTAAAGTTATTCACAAACTAGTGATTCAACAAAATTCAAATAATTCAAATTTAAACTATCTAAATTTGAAAAATATTGGCACTAACAGAAAGTTAATATTTTTTACCTAAATAAAAAAGATTCACAAAGAAACTCTAAATAAAGCAAAAAACAACTGAGAAATGAAAGAAAATAAATAAATAAAGAAAAATAAATTAATTAAAAAAAAGCCCGCCTAGTAGCTGCCACGGCCTGCATACGACTAGAAACCCAAACTTTAGTTGGGCCAGGATGCAGGCCCGTACAGCCCAGTAGGCCCCACAGGGCAGAAGAGTTGCAATAGGCCCACAAAGCCTGCTTAGAGAGGAGGTCGACACGTTAGCTGCGGTGGGGCTTATAAACCGGTGCGAGCTCCTCTCAACTCGTGAGGTGGGACTAAACATTGGACACGAGAAGCACGGCGATTTAGTACCCAAGTACCATTAATCAAGAGACATGGCGCGTGAATGGGATCGAAGAGACACAGAGAAAAGCTTGCTAGAGTTCTTGAAGCGCCTAAATACCTGTCCAGAAATACTACTTCCTTACAACTTCGGGTGAGTCACACTATCTTGTACTACAAATTCTGTTTTTGCTTACTAGCTAGATGTCAATAAGTGTATAGAGGCTTTAGGGTAGTTGATGAGTTATGCACATGCCCGCTTAATTATACATGCAAACGAGTGCGCATGCAGTTTCCACTGGATCTTGTTAATCATTGAAGTTGGCGAGGGAAAAGTTCAAGTACTGGACTCACTATTTAAAGACATTAATGACTACTCAATCGTGAGGGGGATGGTCGACAGGTAATTTCAATCATTATCGAACTATATGTCGGCCTCTTTAGTTCGTCATTTCCTGATATCAACTAATTAATAACTCACTTATTCATTATCTTTGCCGGCGGGCAAGGCTTGGGAAAAGTTCATCAAACAGGTTGATGGCCCATGGAAAAAAGTGCAGAAATGGTGTCGACCCAAGGTAATTAATTAAGTAGCTAGTACCAGCTAGCTTCCATCTCTTTAATTCTAGTTTCAATACCATTATCATGATTGACTAATTATTATCTGATTGAATTCTATTCTCGTAAAGGCCCTGAAGCAGGCGTCAGGGACTGATTTATGTGCATACTATGTTTGCGAGAACATTTGCATGATGACGTCTGAAAGGACTAGAACTGAAAGAGAGTAATGGGTACATTTGCCAGAACACTATTCACAATTTTTACATCATTATCTAATATATATATATACACACACAACTAATAATACATGCATATTTTGATCTCTTCTTTAAAGATGAAGGAGATGTGGGATCGGCTCCTACCAGAGGCTCGCGTACGAGCAATTCAAGAGGAAATAGCGGGTTTTTTGCTCGACCAGGTCATAGAACCCAAAGGAGAATTCCATTACCCACTACCGCAGTAATGCCTCCATGTAATGATTTGCAAATTGTTGGAGAAATTGTATATATACATGTGTATGTGTATATGGTCGTGCGAGACATTCGATGATATATATATATATATGATCGGTTCTATGAGAAATTCTATTTATATATATGCATAATGTCTACAATATGTAGTATCGTAAAATACCAGCAAATGAAAAAAATTAAATGGAAAACACAAAATTAAAGGAAAAATAAATCATAAAACCAAAACCCCTAAACCTTTTAGTCCCGGTTGGTGTTACCAACCGGGACTAAAAGCCCCCCCCCCCCCCCCCCCGGCGCGTGCTCGTGACACGTGGTGGGCCTTTGGTCCTGATTCCAGAACCGACAGTAAAGGGCCTCACAAACCGGCACTATATCCTTTTTCTGCACTGGTGTTAGATTTCTTGTGCAGGTGCATCTATTGGGGGCTCGCGCGTTTCTCCTACCGGATTTATACCTTGGTTCTTAACTGAGGGAAATACTTATCTCTACTGTGATGCCTCACCCTTTCCTCTTCAAGGGAAAAACCAACACAAGCTCAAGAAGTAGCAGTGTCGCGGTGATAACTATCATTTAACCTAAGTGGTAGTGATGTGACTGGCGTCCGTTCCCAGAGCCAGGAAAAGAGGACACATACCCTCGCGTTTAAAGTGATAGGTATGTGACAGATGCCACACGATGTTCAAACATGACATCTATAGCTATTGTTGTGAAAACTTACACTATAAAATGAGGACCAAGCTACATACCACAAGGAGAGACCATTTTTTGGAAAGTTAGGAATTAGTCAGAGATTGCTTTTCCTTTCTCGGGAAGAAGCAGCACCATTCCACTTCTTGTAAAACTTCATCTGCCAAACACTAATGCAGAAAAATCCTAGCTATGGCATGCCAAAAGGGCCTTGCTAGCATGGACACCCGACGCCACCAATATGGCACCATTGCTAGAAATAGTAGTGGCGTTGTTGGCCACGTCAACAGTATTTTGGATACCTAATAGCGTTGGATAAAATTGCACGACGCCAATATCATATGTACCTACGATGTTGGGACTTCTCCGTATGACATAAATTTGGAGAAACCTTGGAGGTGTTGCATATCCTCAGCACACCATTACTTAGTTTGAAAGCATCAAAAAATGCTGCCACGATAGCGGAAAATCGGTGTCGTGGCAGCGTTTTTTAAGATCAAACATATTAGAGTTGCGTTTGCATGCCATAATAAGGAAACATGTAACATTAATTAACATACATCCATGATAATTATGTGTAGCACATAATTAAAATAGCTAGGCAATGTTTTGAAGTATGATAAGATGAGAGAATGATATGTGTAGCTAATGGAGTAGTTTACAAAACCACAACATCATAGCTAGCTGTCACTATGCTATTACATAAATAATAAGGATCATTAATGTATTTCTTCAACGGATACACAACAGACACCGGTGTGTCAGCATCATAAACCTACTGATGAAGGCGAGCTTTTATCACCTCCGGGCCGGTAGGTGTGCCGCCTTCAAAAACCCCGGCATGGTCGATAACATCCTTGTTGAGGATGGTAGCAAACTTGAGCTGGATGCATCTGAACTCATCTCTACTATCCCCTAGGCTAATTTCCTCCATTTTCTTCCCCCATGCAAGGAGGTTAGAGTTCTTTTTAAGGATTCCCCCGTATGTACTCCATGTGGTGGATGGCGTAGTAGCCATCTGAATCAGTGTTTTCTTGCTGCTTCATGTAACAAAAGTCAGTTTTGTGGCCCAAGCATACTGCTTTAAATTTGTCGAAGTTGCGATATCCGTCTTTGATCACTCCTCCCCGTCTAGTATTATCAATGAGTGCTTCATCGAGAACCTTCTTGATGCCTCTATAGTCCTTCTTCACTTTCCTCGTTGAATCTAAGAAATAAATTTCGGCGAACTTTGGGGTAATAATGATGAGGACACAATGTTCTCTGTGTAAAAAGTAGATAAAACCCTATTATCCTCGAGTTATAATGTTTTGATGTGGAAGCATAACGATATTATACGAAAGAATAGTGTCTACCGAGCACTGAATGACTTATTTCGGGTAGTAGTGCACTAGAAGGAACCTTTTCCATGTTGTCAAGCATGAGGTCTGTCAGGTACTTCCTCATAGCTTGACGGCGATCAGGGAGATTAACGTTGGTCTCGTGCATGAGTAAGGGGTCCCGTACTACGACAACCTTGTTGAGATCATATTTGGCAATGCAGGCGCTATTGATTGCCCATAGGCGTATTAAGGAAGGACCAAGCTGGTATAGGTGGAACTGGTTGAAGATGTCTTCGAATGGCACATTGAACTTGTCTGCAGGGAAAATGTCACACAAACTAATGTTAGGTGGCACCATCACTACTGAATAATAAAAGAGATATAAAATTAAGTGTGGCATCACTTCTGAATTCCCTCGACAGAACTTTCTACATCCAACAACGCATTTATGCTTCTTTTTGTACACTTTGTTTTGAGCTGCACTTCACAATCTTCTTGATAGGCGCCAGGTTGTTGGTTCTCATGATCATATGGATCTTCCTTTTGATAGTTATTTATTGCTCTATTCTTTTTGCCTTTTATACAAAAGGTTTCTCACTTCTTAAACCTCTGCATGGCCTTCATGTCCGTCCAACTGATTTTCATGTTCGGCCTCGTTCTTCATGCCTCCTTCTAGCTCATCAGCATGTGCCGCCCCTTCGACTTCGACATCCTCCTTGTCCTCACCATGAATTGTCCACCATGTGTAACCAGGCATGAAACTATGTTTCAACATGTGCATCTTCACATGAGCACTGGAAGGGTCAATCTGTAGCGACCCGACCCTAATGGATTCAAGTCCCTATGCTTAAGTGTCATCCCTGGATTGGTATGCTGACACACATAGTACTCGAGGATTTATAACAAAGTTCAATCACATGTAAAAAATAACGTAAATACTATTACCTCATTCCATATAGAAGAAGTAACATTAAAATTGTGGAGTCCCAATAACACCAACGGCAAAGTTGAGTGTAGAAATCGTAACCCTAATGTCTCACTTACTCGTCGTATGACGTTGCAGCCATGTAGTTCAGTACATTGAATGTACTGGCAATTTCACACCATAGAATAATAATAAGAATGTCTATCTCTGTATGCATATTTGTTTGGTGGAGGCTCTATGTTTAATTTTGCATAAAGCTGATTTTTGCCTACAAGAAAGGAATAAATCTTATTTTACTAATAAGTTTATGCCATTATTGAGAAGGTTCCTCCAACTCAATCCAGAAATTCCCAAGTCATTAATAACCCAATACATTAATTAAGTAACATGGTGAGATCACCCAATAATCTGCTTCTAGATACTCAAAGTTGTCCATAACCGGGGACACGGCTAATCAAGATTAGTTTGTACACTCTGTAGAGGTTTGCGCACTTTTCCCCACAAGACTTGATCTCCTCTATTGAATTCAACGCACTGCCTGATGTTTGAGAACCGGATGATCGAGACATAGTCTTTCCGAAGAGGTCCCCTTAACTGATAGATAGTCCGGTACACCTACAATTCCCCTACATCTGCTAGCCTATCATGGAAAGGTTTCCCACAACTTACTCAACTATGCCAGAGCCCATAATGGCTTGTGGCTGCACACGGAAGTTTCTAGGCATGAAATATTGTATGATCCCTTTGAGCCTAGGTGGTATTCCATAGGGTGATCTCACGGGTCCTCCGAGATCCCCTTGGGCAAGCACTGGTTTCTCTAGGTGCTCGGGCAAGCCACTGGTTTCTCCAAGGTGCCCCAACCATTCCACCCAAATGTGTGTTGTTATTGCCACCTTAAGTTACCCTTAATTATTATTTCTCTCATAACTTGCATGAATCTCACATACCAATCCCCGTCTACAAGCATGGCTAAGAAATATATGACATAATGAATAATCCCGGGGTGTTTCAAAGTCATAGGTTCCCACCTCATGAAGTACATAGCAATGGCCCAATTCCTAATCATACTCATGCAAATTTGTAAGGGTGAACTAATGCATAGTAAAAACTGTGTATAGAAAAGTATCATCAAGGTGTGAACTTGTCTTGTACTGTTGATGAAGATTCTTTCACTCATAATTTCAGATAGTTCTACTCGTCACACTCCGATCAATCTATCGTAAGCAAGCAATTTTATCCACACATACGAAATCACTCAAAGACCCAAAAAATGCAAAGGAAGATTGCGAAAACTCCAAAAGAACCAAATCAAATTACTTTTCAAGATTAGATCCTAATTTTAGTGAAAAAGTGTGGTGATGGCTCAAGATGTTAGATTACGCCTAGGGATTCAATCTGAAAAAGGAATCAATTGAAAAAGCGCTGCAGTTTACAAGATATGATCCAGTGAATCTTCAAGTTCAAATTTGAATCGTTCAAATTTGAAAAGATCAAAAGTTGAAACTAATGATACTACTGGATGAAGAAAGTCAATATGAATATGTAGGAAAAAGAATTACTAGATTGAAAATAACAAATCAAGTAATTCAACATAGCATTGAATCTGCTTAGAATGTCGTCTAACAACTCTTTGGTGGACTAGTAGAGTAACTAGCTAAGATCAAAATTATATGTTGGAAAGATGACACTAATTGTGCGAACGAAAAGATTATTTCAATACGAATCCGATGCAGTTGGGTTCATCGAATATGGAGCTACGGATAAAAGGATATGATTAAAAGAAGTTTGAATATGAATCTGAAAAAATTTCAAAATTTGAAAGTTGCAAAAAGTTTATTTGATATATTCACTAGATAGGTGGAATCAATTTGAAAATATTGGCGTTGGTTTCGTCTAATTTGGATGAACGAGTAAAAAGTTATGACTATTTAGAAAATCTGAGTCAAACTATTTTACGGAAGAAAAAGAGCTATGGCTAAAAGAATTCTAGTCTTAAAATGTAAATACAGGGACTAATTTGTAAATCTAATTATTTTAGCATACACTAGTCTAAAAATAATAGGCTATGGAAGTATAAAAAAATACGAAGAATGATATCTTTATAAGATAGAGAAAAGATGACTTCGGAGAGAGGAGACAACTTTCAGTAGTCCCGCCGGAGAGAAGAAATATTTTTTTTGTGAAGCTAGTCAAACCAAAATATTGATTTAACCCGAAGTAGATGATTTTTGGAGGCTATATGGGTCTATATTTATATGTAGAAGAGAGGCTTGGGGGTCAAAGGCTAGGTAATATGGGACTAAATGTAGACGAAAAGAAAAAAGAAATAGAGGCGAAAAGAGAGGCGCTCGCATGGGCCTAAAAGTGTTCGGCCGGCCGTGCGCGTTGTATTTTTTAAAACAAAATTCAGCCAAAGTGAAAAAAAGAAAAAAATGGCTGGCTGGGCCTGGCCCATGTAGGAGAGAAGAAAAAAATGATGGGGCGCCCGATGCCACTATGCTGCGCATGTGGGCGGCAGTTAGTTCCACGCGCACGCATAGTTTTTTTTTGTAAATAGAAACAGAAAAGGACAAAATGAATAACGAAAATAAAAATAAAATTGTACATAGGCATATTATATATCAAAATTTTCAAAAAAGCATTTCCTAAACTAGTGGTTCAAAATAAAATTGTACATAGGCAAATAAATTCCACAAAAATTTAAATAAAAGCGAACAGTACTAGTGGTTCAAAATACCAAAATGATTTCTAACTCATTTTTCTCTAATTTTCTACTGTAGGAAATCATTTTACCCTATTTTCTATATATTTCATTTTGGAGAAAAATAATTTGAATAAAAACTAAATAACTCCAAATTGAAAGTGGGTTTCAAAATAACTTCAAAGGGACTTTCAATTTGATTATTTGGAACTTCTAACTCTCTTTCTTAGCATTTGAAGAAGTCATTTTATCTTCTCTCATGAAACTCATTGAGTTGCATAAAGTTTCCAAATTTGGAATATTTACAAATGGAGTTCAAATCTTTTCAAAACCCTTTTCATTTATTTAAATGGAAGAATTCATATCATCTTCACTCTAGGGTTTTGTGATGAAATGAATATGCATTCATGGAGATCATAATTGCAAGGTGAAAGGTTGGGAAAGTCATTTCATTCCCTCTCATTCAACTTTCAAAAAGTTTCAAATTTCACTCAATTTCACATAAGCAACCACAGCACAATCAAACAAACAATCAAAACTATTCATTTAATATAACATTCCAATTTTTAGAATTTTGGCATGTTACAAACCTACCACACTTAAAATGAATCTCACCCTCGAGATTCGGAAAGGCTAGCAAGAAATAGTTTTGGTTCGGGGTCTCCTCAAAAATCCATCGATTGTCACGAAGGTCTGGGGTGCTACCACCCTTAGAAGCATGGTTATGGTTCCATCAAAACTCAGGTACTCCATCCTTATTGTTGGCAGTGTCAATCTTCTTAGATCTTCAGGATAATTCCTTCTCCGGGCTCTTCCGGTAGTGGCATAACATTTTCCTCATCCTTGTATCCTTGCATCATGGTAATTAAGGTTCTTCCGAGACAGTGGCTTCTCAGCTGACAGGTCTGGCGCTGATACTAAACAACTATCAATATATCATGGTGGTCATCATCAAACAATTTGACTGGGTCCCTGCAGAAAATAGTTCTGGGCTTCATTCTCATTGTATGGCCTACGGTGGGCAACAACTGCCTTGTACAAGGAAAAAAATTATTATACCATTCTAAGGTTCAAACAAGGTTTTTGATATCGTCATCTCTCTACTATGGATAAGTCACTCAGATTTACCATCCCATATAGCAGAGGCGAATAATAAGAGTAAGTTGGCATGGTGATCAATCCATTCCGCACCCAAATCATTACCTTCTATATGGTTTAGTGCATCTGGCATTCTAACACTTGGTCATCCTCACAAGCATTGCAGAATTTCTCTTGTCGACGAACTGAGTTCGGATATATCCATTGCTTCTATGAGCTGAACAAAACATCTATCATTCTTCACAACTCTTGGGTTTTTGTATCCTCCTAAGAAACGTCTACTGATCAAATCACAACTTATTCCGAAATTTCTTCTTCCATGGAGTACTTGATCCTTATTAATTCATGGGCATGTGGGTTATGGGCGCACTTCAACACATGTATAGCTTTAACTCATCCTGGGGTTACAATTGTTCCATATTCCCAACATTATACCTCCTTTATATCCAATAGTACTTCATCCCTTCATATTCTTGGGGTATCCCACATATCGAGATAAAACTCATACTTATTTTGTCCAAAGTTCACTGCGTGGAATATCATTATCCTTTCCAGGGGTCAAGTGTCCTGACAGGGTACTACCACCCTTGAAATGCACAAATTTTTCCATAGACCATATTTCTCATATCCTCGAAAATGGTCAAAATCTTTCTTCATAGAGTAACAACTCATAAAATTCAACGTATGAAATCATGACACATGAACTTTATTGATTTCATGAATTTATTACAATCTCTGAGCACCCATTACATAATTCAACTCATTGAACTTATGAAAATAAAATTGCTTTCTACTACTCTTATTATCCATATCGAAATCTCAACTACTCAGCTCCAGCTTTCATCTGTTCTGAACATTCCCTAGCAAAATGTCCCGCTTCTTTGCAGTGAAAACAATCGATTTCCGACATGTCTCGGGGCTTCTTTGTGATTATGTAGGCTCCTTGGATTTTTTTAGCTTCTTATCCGGACATTTATAAGCGTAATGACCTAAATCCTTGCACCTGTAACATGTGATATCACTCAGGTCCTTCTTTGTAGAAATTGGGTTGTTCTGGGGATACATTCTATTTCTCTTCCTGGACTTTTCCGTAACAATCAGGACTTCTATTTCCTGTGGGTCATACTCTACTTCCACTGTCGGGAATTCTACTAGATACTCCTTCAGACAATACTAGGAGATGTGTCCTTCTTCTCCACATGAATAGCATGACTTTGTGTAAAGTTTAATTTGATCTTCTTCGGGTGTGCCCTCAACATCTTCCTTCATCACATGTTCTTCTAAAATTTCCACGAGGGCTTCTTTTGTTGCTTCTTTCTTCTGCTGGATAGTTCGTTGTACCATGGGGTAAATGTGACACTGAGCAGGGTAGTGGGTAGTCCCTTCACACACGAAACAAGTAACCTGCCTATTTGGGCATTCTTCAGTTGGGTGACTTTCTTCACAGTGAGGGCATTCATCCTTGTGCTCTTTCTGGGTGTGTCCTATCTCTCCACAAATCCTACAAGCACAAGGTTTCTTCTTCGGGTTATCACCATGCTTTCTGATGAGATGGGATTTTAACAGAGTCTTCTTGAATTCCTCCCAACGTTTTGCTCCATTACATCCTTGTATGGCTTGATGAATTTTCCACCATTGTTGTAGCACGTTTTGTAAAGTACTGAAGAGCTTATTGAACCTCATACTTCCTTGCAATCAAATTTTTCCTGAAGTGATCCTCAATGTTTTGTGTCCATAGCTCTGCCTCCAGCTGGGTCATCCGTCTAGAGAATACAAGTCCATCTTCATTCACCCTGTATTGGTTCCAAGGGTTTTGGGATGAGATAAGAGAGATAGAGAGGGATACACACCATATAAACAATAGTTTTGAAGAGACATGCTTTATTTTTTGGCCATCGAAAAATATCAAACAAATGACAGCTCACAATTGTCGCATCTAACGTAAGTATATAACAGGGGTTTGGTCTTCTAAAGGTCAATAGATCTTCAAAGTCATCAAACTCTTCAAATCTTCGGAGTATCCACTATTGTAGCTTCAACACTTCTAATGCATGGTGAAATCCTCTTTGTTCTGGAGTGGTCTTAGTTGTCTGAATCTTCTCCTTCTCGGATTGGGCTCATCAGTTGAATCTTCATGTGGTAAAAAGGGGGAAATAGTATAGTCTAACAGTTCTGGGTGAGAGGAAATATTTGGTAAAGAATAGAAAAGATGAGAGTTAAAGAATCATCTTGAAAATAAAGTTTTAGAGAAATCATCTCCTAAGGGCTTGCCAGTTTCTGGGGTCACGTCCTACAGTCAACATGTGCTCTGATACCATCTTGTAGTGAACCAACCCGAATGGATCGAAGTCCCTGTGCTTAAGTGTCATCCTTGGATCGGTATGCTGACACACACATTACTCGAGGATTTATAACAGAGTTCAATCACGTGTAAAAAGTGACGTCAATACTATTACCTCATTCCATATAGCAGAAGTAACATCAAAATTGTGGAGTCCCAATAACACCAATGACAAAGTTGAGTGTAGACATCGTAACCCTAACGTATTACTTACTCGTTCTATGATTCCTGCAACATGAGACGTTGGAGCCATGTAGGTCAGTACATTGAATGTACTGGCAATTTCACACCAAAGAATAATAATGAAAATGTCTATCCCTATATGCATATTTGTCTGGTGGAGGCTCTAAGTTTAATTTTGAATAAAGCTAAATTTTCCCTAGAACAAAGGAATAAATCTTATTTTACTACCAAGTTTATGCCATTATTGAGAAGGTTTCTCCAACTCAATCCCAAAATTGCTAAGTCATTAATAACCCAATATATTAATTAAGTAACATGGTGAGATCAACCAATAATCCACTTCTGGATACTCAAAGTTGTCCATAACCGGGGACACGGCTAATCATGATTAGTTTGTACACTCTACAGAGGTTTGCGCACTTTTCCCCACAAGAATCGATCTCCTCCGTTGAATTCCTCGCACTGCCTGATGTTTGAGAACCGGATGATCGAGACATAGTCTTTCCAAAGAGGTCCCCTTAACCGATAGATAGCTCAGTACACCTACAATTCCCCTACATCTGCTAGCCTATCATGGAAATGTTTCGCACAAATTACTCAACTATGCCTGGGTGGCATTCCATAGGGTGATCTCACGGGTCCTCCGAGATCCCCTTGGGCAAGCACTGGTTTCTCCAGGTGCCCAGGCAAGCCACTAGTTTCTCCAGGGTGCCCCAACCATTCCACCCAGATGTGTGTTGATGTTGCCACTTAAGTTACCATTAATTATTATTTCTCTCATAACTTGCATGAATCTCACATACCAATCCCCGTCTATGAGCATGGCTAAGCACTATATGACATAAAGAATAATTCTGGGGCGTTTCAAAGTCATAGATTCCTACCTCATGAACAACATAGCAATGCCCCAATTCCCAATCTTACTCATGCAAATTTGTAAGGGAGAACTAATGCATAGTAAAAATTGGGTATAGAAAAGTATCATCAAGGTGTGAACTTGCCTTGTACTGTTGATGAAGATTCTTTGCACTCATAATTCCAGATAGTTCTACTCGTCACACTCCGATCAATCTATCGTAAGCAAGCAATTTTATCCACACATAAGCAATCACTCAAAGACCAAAAAGGAAATGCAAAGGAAAATTGCGAAAACTCCAAAAGAACCATCAAATTACTTTGCAAGATCAGATCCTAATTTCGGTGAAAAAGTGTGGTGATGGCTCAAGATGTTAGATTATGCCTAGGGATTCAATATGAAAAAGGAATCAATTGAAAAAGCGCTATAGTTTACAAGATATGATCAAGTGAAGCTTTGAGTTCAAATTTGAATTGTTCAAATTTGAAAAGATCAAAAGTTGAAACTAATGATGCTACTGGATATAGGAAGTCAATATGAATCTAGGAAAAAGAATTACTAGATTGAAAATAACGGATCAAGTAATTCAACATAGCATTGAATCTACTTAGAATGTTGTGTAACAACTCTTTGGTGGACTAGTAGAGTAACTGGCTCAGATCTAAATTATATGTTGGAAAGCTGACACTAGTTGTGCGAACAGAAAGATTATTTCAATACGAATCCGATGCAGTTGGGTTCATCGGAAACGAAGCTACGGATAAAAAGATATGATCAAAATAAGTTTGAATATGAATCTGAACAAATTTTGAAATTTTAAAGTTACAAAAAGTTTATTTGATAGATTCTCTAGATAGGTGGAATTAAGATGAAAATATTGGCGTTGGTTACGTCTAATTGGGATGAACGAGTAAAAAGTTATGTCTATTTGAAAAATCAGAGTCAAGTTGTTTTACGGAAGAAAAAGAGCTATGACTAAAATAATTCTAGTCTTAAAATGTAATTACATGGACTAATTTATAAATCTAATTATTCTATCGTACACTAGTCTAAAAATAATAGGCTATGGAAGTATAAAAAAATACAAATAAAGCTACCTTTATAAGATAGAGAAAAGACGACTTCAGAGAGAGGAGACAACTTCCAGAAATCCCGCCAACAACAACAAACAACAACAACAACAACAAAGACTTTAGTCCGAAAAAAGTTGGGGTAGGCTAGAGGTGAAACCCATAAGATCTCGCAACCAACTCATGGCTCTGGCTCATGGATAGCAAGCTTCCACGCACCCCTGTCCATAGCTAGCTCTTTGGTGATACTCCAGTCCTCCAGGTCTCTCTTAACGGACTCCTCCCATGTCAAATTCAGTCTACCCCGCCCTCTCTTGACATTCTCCGCACGTTTTAGCCATCCGCTATGCACTGGAGCTTCTAGAGGCTTGTGCTTAATATGCCCAAACCATCTCAGACGATGTTGGACAAGCTTATCCTCAATTGGTGCTACCCCAACTCTATCTCGTATATCATCATTCTGGACTCGATCCTTCCTTGTGTGGCCACACATCCATCTCAACATACGCATCTCCGCCGCACCTAACTGTTGAACATGTCGCCTTTTAGTCGGTCAACACTCCGCGCCATACAACATATTGATTTAACCCGTAGTGGATGATCCAGAAATCCCGCCGGAGAGAAGAAATATATTTTTCTTTTGTGAAGCTAGTCAAACCAAAATATTGATTTAACCTGTAGTGGATGGTTTTTGGAGGCTCCATGAGTCGATATTTATAGATGGAAAAGAGGCTTAGAGGTCAAATGCTAGGCAATTTGGGACTCAATGTAGACGAAAAGAAAAGAAATAGAGGCGAAAAGAGAGGTGGGCCTAAAAGTGTTCGGCCGGTCGCGCGCGTTGTAGTTTTTTTTTAAACAAATTTTTGCCAAAGTGAAAAAAATGTCTAGCTGGGCCTGGCTCACGTAGGAGAGAAGAAAAAAATGAAGGGGCGCTCGTGGGCGACAGTTAGTTCCAGGCGCACGCGCAGTTTATTTTTTAAATAGAAACAGAAAAGGACAAATTGAATAACGAAAATAAAAATAAAATTATACATAGGCATATTATATATCAAATTTTTTAGAAAAAGATTTCCTAAATGATGAACATATTTTCAGTGGCAAATAAATTCCATAAAAATTTAAATAAAGCAACAGTACTAGTGGTTCATTTAGAAACCAAATAAAAATAATTTAAAATACCAAAATGATTTCAAACTCATTTTCTCTACTTCTCTATTGTAGGGAATCATTTTACCCTATTTTCCATATATTTTATTTTTGGAGAAAATTAATTCGAATAAAAAACAAATAACTCCAAATTGAAAGTGGGTTTCAAAATAACTTCAAAGGGACTTTCAATTTGATTCTTTGAAACTTCCAACTCTCTTTCTTAGCATTTGAAGAAGTCATTTTATCTTCTCTCATGAAACTCATTGAGTTGCATAAAGTTTCTGAATTTGAAATATTTCCAAATGGAATTCAAATCTTTTCAAAACCCTTTTCATTTATTTAAATGGAAGAAGTCATATCATCTTCACTCTAGGGTTTTGTGATGAAATGTATATGAATTCATGGAGATCATAAATGCAAGGTGAAAGTTTGGGAAAGTCATTTCATTCCCTCTCATTCAACTTTCAAAAAGTTTCAAATTTCACTCAATTTCACACAAGCAACCACAGCACAATCAAACAAACAATCAAAACTATTCATTTAATATAAAATTCCAAAATTTAGAATTTTGGGATGTTACACAATCAAAACTCCGTTTTCGCACTTCTTACATGAACATAATATCTCTTTTTCGCCTTTGTGATTCATATCTTCCAATGCCACCAGGAAGAACTCATTTATAGTCCGATCCATATGTATATGAAAAAATATTTCACTTCATAGCATTGCTTAAAAAAGGGTAAAAATATATTTCAGCATGACTACCTTTTACTAAAAAAATGGAAAAACTGAAAATTGGGCATATTACTGATATGTCTTTGTCGTATCTACTTTTTTGAACACTTTTGCTCCTGTTTTGGACTCTAATTTGCAAGATTTGAACGGAACCAACCCGGAATGACGATGTTTTCAGCCGAACTACCATGGTGTTGTTTTTGGGTAGAAATAAAAGTTCTCGGAATTGGACAAAACTTCTTCGAGATTTCTTACGGAATTTATGAAAAATACTGGAGCCAGGACCCACCAGAGGGGCCCTCCCTATTACCCACAAGGCACCGGGGTGCGGCCACCCCTAGGTGAGCCCAAGTGCTTTGTCGGGCCCACGGATCTCCACCATCCCTAATCTCAAGCCTATAAATTCCTATTTTCTGAGGAAAAAAATAAGAGAAGAAGTTTCATCGCATTTTAAGATACAGAGCTGACACCACCTCCTTTTCTTCATCGGGAGGCCAGATCTAGAGTCCCTTCTAGGCTCTAGAGGGGGGGATTCACCGCCATCATCATCACCAACCCTTCTTCATCACCAATTTCAAGATGCTCACCACCCGGAGTGAGTAATTCCTTCGTAGGCTTGCAGGGCGGTGATGGGGTTGGATGAGATTTCTCATGTAATCGAATAAATTTGTTAGGGCTTGATCCCTTGTATCCATGGCATCGTTGACGGGGAGGTTAGCGCTTGAAGGTATATCTTTAGATCTTGCAATCGAATCTTTTAGTTTCTTGTTTTATCACTAGTTAGTCTCTAAAAGAAAACTACAAAAAATGGAATTGAGGTTGCCTCGTATGCTTCATTTTTTTAATGTCTTTCGTGACAATAAGGATTCCGATAATTGTGGCAAAGTGTTAGAAGAAGAATGCATTAAATGTTCCGCACTAAATCTTTGAATGATGAGCATGATTGCAATGTTGTTAGTATGAATTCTTTGAATACCCATGATGCAAATGATATGCAAAGCTATAAGCTTGGGGATGCTATGTTTGATGAAGATGATATTTTTAGTCCCCAAAATTATGTTGAGCAAATTTATTATGATGATAGCATGCCTCATATCTATGATGATTATTGTTGACATGTATGCTATAAAGAATAATGATAACCATGGAACTTATCATCATGATTTTTATTTTCAATTGGATTATGCCTCACATGTTGTTATTTTGTTGAGTTTGCTCCCACTATTATGAATGAGAAGAAATTTTCTTATGTGGAGAGTAGTAAAATTTCTATGCTTATGTATCATGAAAAGAATAATTTATGTGATGGTTATATTATTGAATTCATTCATGATGCTACTAAAAATTATTGTGAGAGAGGAATATATGCTTGTAGGAGTTGCAATAATAGCAAGTTTCCTCTCTATGTGTTGAAAATCTTGAAGTTATGCTTGTCATACCTTCCTATGCAAGTTGACTCTTGTTCCCATAAGTTGTTTGCTCACAAAATCCCTATGCATAGGAAGTGGGTTAGACTAAAATGTGCTACTCATATTCTTCATGATGCTCCCATTATGTTTCAATTCTTATCTTTTATATGAGCATCATTGAAATCATCATGCCTGGCTAGAAAGGCATTAAAGAAAAGCACTTGTTGGGAGACAACCCAATACTTATACCTACTATTTTTGTGTGTCCACATGATTAGGCTACTGTAGTAATCATTTTCTATAGCTTTTGTTTCAATAAAGTGCCAAGTAAGACCTTTGGGATGATCTATGGTGATAGTTGATTTGACCTTGCTGAAAAATAGAAACTTTTTCGCTTAGGAAAACAATTCTCATTTTTAACAGAAGCGTGACAACATATTGATTATTTTTGAAGAAGATTAATAAACAAATTTCTCAAGTTGTCCTAATTTAAAAGTATTTTGGGAGTTACAGATTACTACAGATTGTTCTGTTTTTGACAGATTCTGTTTTCTATGTGGTGTTTGCCTATTTTGATGAATATATGAGTAGTACCAGAGGGTATGAAACATGGATAAGTTATAATACATTAGATATTACACCAATATAAATAAATAAAGAGTTCACAACAGTACCAAAAGTGGTGATTTATTTTCTTATACTAACGGAGCTTATGAGATTTTCTGTTGAGTTTTGTGTTGTGAAGTTTTCAAGTTATGGGTAAAGTTTTCATGGACTACGGAATAAAGAGTGGTAAGAGCCTAAGCTTGGGGATGCCCAAGGCACCCAAGGTAATATTCAAGGACAACCAAGAGCATAAGCTTGGGGATGCCCCAGATGGCATGCCCTCTTTCGTCTTCGTTCATCGGTAACCTTACTTGGAGCTATATTTTTATTCACCACATGATATGTGTTTTGCTTGGAGCATCATATTATTTTTTTAGGATTTGCTTGCTGGTATTTAGAGTAATGTTTTGCATCTTTTTTTCAATAAAAAGGTTAAGTATAGCCTTTACCATGCTTATTTTGCAAGTCTATATGTTGCTGTTTTAAAAACGGAAAGTTTGTTGTTATGTTTTGAATATTTGTGAATAGTCACAACATGATAAAATCTTGAATTTTTACACAATGAGTAAAACCAAACTATCTATAGTGTGGTAATGTTTCAGAATTTTTGGAGTTACAGAAATATGATTCCTCTTGCATTCTTTACAACTATCCTATTTAGACAGATTGTTGTTATGATTGCATTGTTTGCATACGTATGCTTGTTCAATGATTCTATTTGAGGATAGGAGTGTTAGATATGCAGAGGCATTTAGTATGCAATGTCAAATTATAATTCTAGTGATTTTCTATAGTAGACAATGATAAGGTTTATCACGTATTTATACTAACTTATCTCACGAGATCTTGTTGAGTTTTGTGTGGATGAAGTTTTTAAGAATTAGGGAAACCGTGATATGAGAGAAATTAAGAAGACACAAAAGCTTAAGCTTGGGGATTCCCAAGGCACCCCTAGTTAATATTCCAATAAGTCTCAATCATCTAAGCTTGGGGATGCCTCGGTAGGCATCCCACATTTCTTCTTCAACAACTATCGGTCAGTTTTGGTTGAGCCTAAGTTTTTGCTTCTTCACACGATATGTGCTATCCTTGCAATGTCATTTTTTGCTTGATATTTTGAATAAAGTACATAGGATCAGAAAAAAATTATGAGAGAGAGTCTTCACATAATTACATAATTATTCGACTACTCATTGATCTTCACTTATATCTTCTGGAGTACTTTGTCATTTGCTCTAGTGCTTCACTTATATCTTTTTAGAGCACGATGGTAGTTTTATTTTGAAGAAATTGATGAACTCTCATGCTTCACTTATATTATTTTGAGAGTCTTAAACAGCATGGTAATTTTCTTTGGTTATGAATTTAGTGCTAATATGATGGGCATCCAAGAGGGAGATAATAAAAACTTTCATATAAAGTGCATTGAATACTATGAGAAGTTTGATTCCTTATGATTGTTTTGAGATATGAAGATGGTGATATTATAGTCATGCTAGTGAGTAGTTGTGAATTTGAGAAATACTTGTGTTAAGGTTGAATTTGAGTCCTGTAGCATGCACGTATGGTGATATTATAGTCATGCTAGTGAGTAGTGAGTAGTTGTGAATTTGAGTCCCGTAGCATGCACGTATGGTGAACCGTTATGTAACGAAGTCGGAGCATGAGATATTTTTTGATTGTCTTCCTTATGAGTGGCGGTAGGGGATGAGAGATGGTCTTTTCCTACCAATCTATCCCTCTAGGAGCATGTGCGTAGTACTTTGTTTCAATGACTAATAGATTTTTGCAATAAGTATGTGAGTTCTTTATGACTAATGTTCAGTCCATGGATTATATGCACTCTCACCCTTCCACCATTTCTAGCCTCTCTAGTACCGCACAACTTTCGCCGGTACCTTACACCCACCATATATCTTCCTCAAAACAGCCACCATACCTACCTATTATGGCATTTCCATAGCAATTCCGAGATATATTGCCATGCAACGTCCACTGTTCCATTTATTATGACACACTCCATCATTGTCATATTGCTTTGCATGATCATGTAGTTGACATCGTATTTGTGGCAAAGCCACCATTCATAATTCTTTCATACATGTCACTCTTGATTCATTGCACATCCCGGTACACTGCCGGAGGCATTCATATAGAGTCATATTTTGTTCTAAGTATTGAGTTGTAATTCTTGAGTTGTAAGTAAATAAAAGTGCGATGATCTTCATTATTAGAGCATTGTCTCATGTGAGGAAAGGATGATGGAAACCATGATTCCCCCACAAGTCGGTATGAGACTCCAAATGAAAAAAGGCCAAAAAAGGAGAGGGCCCAAAAAAACAAAAAAAAAACAAAAAAAAAGAGAAAAGAGAGAAGGGGCAATGCTAATATCTTTTTACCACACTTGTGCTTCAAAGTAGCACCATGATCTTCATGATAGAGAGTCTCCCATGTTTTCGCTTTCTTATACTATTGGGAATTTTTCATTATAGAACTTGGCTTGTATATTCCAACGATGGGCTTCCTCAAATGACTTAGGTCTTCGTGAGCAAGCAAGTTGGATGCACACCCACTTAGTTTCTTTTTGAGCTTTCATAAACTTATAGCTCTAGTGCATCCATCGCATGGCAATCCCTACTCACTCACATCGATATCTATTCATGGGCATCTCCATGGCCCGTTGATACGCCTAGTTGATGTGAGACTATCTCCTTCTTTTTGTCTTCTCCACAACCACCTTCTATTCCACCTATAGTGCTATGTCCATGGCTCATGCTCATGTATTGCATGCAAGTTAAAAAGGTTTGAGAACATCAAAAGTATGAAATAATTGCTTGGTTTCTCATGGGGTTGTGCATGATTTGAATATTTTGTGTGATGAAGATGGGGTATAGTCAGACTATATGATTTTGTAGGGATAAGCTTTCCTTGGTCATGTTATTTTGAGAAGACATAATTATCTTATTAGTATGCTTGAAGTATTATTGTTTTTATGTCAATATTAGACTTTTGTTTTGAATCATATGGATCAGAATATTCTTGCCACAATAGACAAGATTACATTGATAAATATGTTAGGTAGAATTCCACATCAAAAATTCTGTTTTTATCATTTACCTACTCGAGGACAAGCAGGAATTAAGCTCGGGGATGCTTGATACGTCTCCAACGTATCTATAATTTTTTATTGTTCCATGCTATTATATTATCTATCTTGGATGTTTTACATGCATTTATAAGCTGTTTTATATGATTTTTGGGACTAACCTATTAACCTAGAGCCTAGTGCCAGTTTCTGTTTTTTCCTTGTTTTTGAGTTTCACAGAAAAAGAATATCAAACGGAGTCCAGTTGACCTGAAAATTTACGAAGAATATTTTTGGAAAATATAAAAAAAATACTAGAACTAAAAGATATCGGAGAAGAGCCACGAGGCATCCACAAAGGTGGAGGGCGCCCCCACCCCCCATCGTGTGCCCTCCATCCTTGTGGGCTCCTAGTGGCCCCCCCTGACTTGTTCCCGACGCCAACGCCTCTTATAAATCCCAAAAACCCGAGAACAGAACCTAGATCAGGAGTTCCGCCGCCGCAAGCCTCTGTAGCCACCAAAAACCAACCAGGACCCTGTTCCGGCACCCTGCCGGAGGGGGAAACCATCACCGGTGGCCATCTTCATCATCTCCTGGCTCTCCATGACGAGGAGGGAGTAGTTCACCCTCGGGGCTAAGGGTATGTACCCGTAGCTATGTGTTTGATCTGTCTCTCTCTCTCTCGTGTTCTTGGTTTGACACGATCTTGATGTACCGCGAGCTTTGCTATTATAGTTGGATCTTATGATGTTTCTCCCCCTCTACCTTCTCGTAATGGACTGAGTTTTCCCTTTGAAGTTCTCTTAACTAATTGAGTCTTTAAGGATTTGAGAACACTTGATGTATGTCTTGCATGTGCTTATCTGTGGTGACAATGGGATATTCACGTGATCTACTTGATGTATGTTTTGGTGATCAACTTGCGGGTTATGTGACCTTCTGAACTTATGCATAGGGGTTGGCACACGTTTTCGTCTGGACTCTCCGATGAAACTTCGGGGCACTCTTTGAAGTTCTTTGTGTTGGTCTGAATAAATGAATCTGAGATTGTGTGATGCATATCGTATAATCAAACCCGTGGGTACTTGTGGTGACATTGGAGTATCTAGGTGACATTAAGGTTTTGGTTGATGTGTGTCTTAAGGTATTATCTTAGTACGAACTCTAGGGCTGTTTGTGACACTTATAGGAATAGCCCAATAGATCAATCGGAAAGAATAACTTTGAGGTGGTTTCGTACCATACAATAATCTGTTCGTTTGTTCTCCGCTATTAGTGACTTTGGAGTCACTACCGCGGGA